>NC_088864.1:37236248-37385263 GCF_032884065.1 Artemia franciscana | reverse complement strand
TAGTCGTAAAATCAACAGTATATGTCCTTAGTCAGTGTTCTATAGAATGGAACATTATTTATTGGCTAAATAGCACACAAGCTAGCATAAGCACGTCAGAACAATTACAATTACAATGATGATATAAATGTTAAGCGGTAAACATAGTTACAAAGTTAAATCAATTATTAAAATGCGAAACAAAATAGGGAACTAAACAGTTTTTGTACCTCATTGTCAACATTTGGGGACACAACTCAAGTTGAGTATTTGGAGCTCTACGAGCACTAAGTCTTGTATTGGGAAGGATTGGGGGGTTTTCTTTGAAGGGGGGAAGAAGACGTCGATGATAGTCAGAACTAAGGCACTTGTGCCCAAGTTTATGGTAAGGAAGTGACGTCGTGATTCTAATGTAGTGAGTTCAAGTCTAGCCAAACCTTCATCGTAAGTAGTATAGGACGTCCCCAGTATAATTTTTATAGCTCTTTTTTGAATGCTTTCAATTTTCGAACATTGGGATTTGGTCAACCCAGGGTGCCAGACAGGGCAAGCATATTCAAGACAAGGTCTTGAATATAATGTTCCGTTTTGGTCTATAATATTCCGTCTTACGGTGTGGAGTGATCTGCCATCTGGACAGCTTACTTAGCTATAGAAACTTTATTTTTTTTTAACCCTTTAGTCAAATAAATAATCTTACATCTCCATCCAAATTGAAAAAGGCCTAAAACAAAATCCCATAAGAAGCCCGACTAAACTAATGTGGATATATTTAAATTAATAAAAGGAAATGCTGTTGAACAGAAGATTTCTTGCTTGAGAGCCTGATTCCTGAAAATGAAATCATTTATTCTAGGATTCTAGGCAAAATGGTTAGAATTCCAAAGAAATAGATATTCTCCCAGCCGTTAAAAATATTCTCATTCATCGTTTCTAAAAAGAATAATACAATACCCATACAAGAGAATATTTAAGAGAAAATAAAAAGAAAAATTGGAGTTAATATCTAATTGTATTACCGATATAAGACACAAAAATACTTTAAGGAAAAAAAAAGAGATTTTTTTTTAAAGAGAAACATTGAAGTTGGTATAAGCCTCAAAAGACAAAACTAGGGCGTGTTCTTATATAGCCAGCCAAGTTTGGCCAAGATACGGTAATCTCTTTTGCTAAATGTTACGATGAAAAGAATTAGATATCTCTCCTTTTTCCTTCCCCCCACAATGGTAGAATTGGTCCAATTGACCTAGAGGAAATAACTAAAATATAAGCTCTTATTTTGGACAAATTGTAGTTGAAATCAGAACACCTTTTCTTGCAATTTCCAGGTGCCAGGTGCTTAGTTATTCCCTGCACGGGATAACTGTATCCTTGCAAAAAATGCCCAGCTAGAAATCGCACTCCTGCTCTTAATTCCCACAAATATGTTAGGTTGAGGCGTGACAATCCCTTCATCTATATATTCTCAAAAGAACAATGTCCTCCCTAGAAAATCACCCGAAAAGACATAACAGAGGTACCGGCTCTTACAACTCACCAAGTTAGGATGAGACATGAAGACCTTTTTTGATAAGACATCCTGGTCAAATTATATCCAGACACCCAAAAGGCAATAGGAAGCTTGCTATAGACACCCTGATGATAAAGGTTATAAATCCTTCTCTTTCCTTCTCCAGAAATGTCAGATAAGGTCCTGATCCTCAAAATAAATATTAATAACACTAGCTCCTACGACCCATGAGCTTTGAATAAATTCAACTAGGAGACTAGATTTTACTTCCAACCACATTTGGGTGAGATCCTACAGGCCTTTGAATAAGATATACTGGTGGTAAGATACTGAAAGCGCTCCTCACCTCCCTAGCCTAAGGGTTGGGTCAAAGGAAGATTTAGAAATCCTCGTCCCCCCTCACTCCAAAAAAAGCACTCTGAAAAGTAGTTAACTCCAAAAGCTATGATTGTATTTCGGTATTTGTAAGAGTTTCATCATTTTTTAAAGGAAGTTCAATAAGTGTAGTTTTAGGGATACTGCGTAAAACTATTTGATTATACCCACCTACAAAAAATATAAAACAGATTACATGTTTCATTTCTATAAAGGCTTATAAGCTAAAATCAGAATTTCACCATAAATTACTTGCTGTTATATCTCACTTGTAAAAAAAACTAAATAGTTCATGTCAACTTTTCCTTCCATAGACCATTTTTTCAAATAATACTTTATTATTTTACTGATGATTTTTTTCTCAGCAGAAAACAAAACTTCCAGTAATTTATCTAGTTTCAATTAGAACTTAGTTTGAAATAAAGTAACAATCTTATCACCTTTGCCATTTTCAGCGGTTCCATGTCACCAAGAAACGGCATAATTCCCTTTTCACCAACAACTTTCATTGCTGTGCCTAAAGCTTCAGCCGAGGCATCACGAACATTCGCATCTGCAAAATTGACGTTAATAATTACATTCTGACTAATTTGGGAGGATAAGGTTGTTGTTATCAAGGCTTCACCCTCAAAATTTTTAAAATCAAGAAAAAACATGATATTGAGTAAAGACAAAAAAAAAAAAAAAAAAAAAAAAAAAAAAAAAAAAAAAAAAAAAAAAAAAAAACGTGCGTGTTTATGAGTATGAGAGAGAGAGAAAGAGGAAAAGATGGAATGGATAGAGATTTGGGATGGAGGGAGCAAATGCTACACTCGGATATAACAGGAAGATCATGAACTGACGAAAGTAGTTAGAAAAACTTAGTTGTAGCAAATAGTAAAGGAAACTCCCACGAGAAAAAAAAACAACCACTAGTCAAAAGTAGCAACCAGTATAGCAGTAAAATCGCACGAGGACGCAACTACCGAAGTGGGGAACTCTGAAATATACAATCTCAATCACATGAAATATTATTACTGGGAAAACACATGTTCACTTCTTTTAAATCTGACCCAAGTTTCACACTTTCTTTGTTATTTTTCTTCTATTTTCCCCACAGAAAATTCGAAGAAAGTTTGCACGAGGGCAAAACTACGGAAGGACTGGTCAGTTATTATTTAAAGTATTAAACCAAATAAAAATCATGAAAAGAATAGCTTGTGATTGTAAGAGAAAAAGGATTACTGGGCATTACTTCCAACGACCTTTTGAATGATCTTTAGGAATCATTAAAGACGCGCTTCATCATGTTTCTTTCAAAGAGAGAAAACTGTACAACTTCAGTTCTTTCTAGGCTAGCACCATTGACGTAGAAATATTAAAACTATCAACATTCGAAGGTTGGACTCAACCGTTATCACAAACTGAAATTTTGGTGTTCATAAAGCAATGAAAAAGTTTATGTATCCTAGATCTAAAAAATATAGCTAAAAAATTTCAATTATCGTATTTATTGCGAAACCAAGCCGTAAGGGTATCAGCTTCTTTTACCAGCCCAGTGACATCCTCTAAATTCCTTCAGAAGGGTTTTGAAGTGACGACCGGGTTAGTCTTCAACAAATATAAAAACAGTTATTTTTCTAAAGGGACCTTGGATATGATCCCTGTCACATGGGCCAAATTACGAATTCTGAGTACCAACACTTTAGAAGACACCTTATTCGACTCTCCAATTAAAATTTTCCTGTCTCAAAAGCACATGAATTTACATTTTGCAAGGCAAACGCAATTTGCAAGTTACTTGTTAAAGCAGAGAAAGTAAATTGTCACAACCTAACTTGTTTCCATTATATTCATAAGGAATTTCTTAGGCGAGAATATTTGTCAAATACCTTCGTTAAAATTGTCAAGACTAACAACACATTACTGTCCACAATTGTCAACAACGATAAAACTAGCAACGAAAAAACATCTTTACTGCGTATATTTTGGTCAATGACAGCCTTTGACTGTGCCCAATACCCGGACTTATCTAAGCCAAAAAGGCTTAAGAACTTCAAACCAAGCACATTTTAAGGACAAGAGAAAAAAGAGCTGGTTTTCAACATTGAAATAACAGGCTAAGAACAGATAAAGATATATTGACCTTTACCTCAGTCGAAACAAATAACTTACCACTATCATTGAAAGTTTTAAGCAGTACCGCGACGTACCCCTTCAGCAGTTTCTTTGTTAGAATTGTTGGGGTACATTTGGTGAAACTTCTAGCGAGGAAACTGGCCGTTTCTGTCTTTATGGATGGATTTTTATTCTCTAAGGCAGCTAAGGCATCCTCCTGTATAGCTTCCAAGTTGGTCTGAAAATAAGAATTGTGTGTGAGTTGAATTGGAGTGCCATACAAAGAATGCCCAAAATTATTTCCCTTGTTATAATTTTTACTTATAGCCACTGTAATTAGGCTGCATATCTGAAGGCTGTAACGAATTAGTTAAAATATAGACAACTGCGATTCTGACCGTAAATATGACCGTCTAAAGTGTTGTTGGTGACTAGGTATTCTGACGCTAGAATACAGAGACACACAAGACCTCTTGTCCTTTCTTGCTAGTCAATGTAACTGCAAAACTCCAGGCCAAGCTAATCAGAAAATAATCGTCGAGCACCCTATATTACGTGAGTAAATGAGCTATGTGCAGCAAAGCAATGTAAAAAATCAATCTCGAGGTTAGGAAATAACCTTAGACCTTCGGAAACATCAGTAGGTAACCTGAAAATTCCTGAATTTGTCAACAGTCTTTTCTTTCAGGTTACACAGAATCCATACAGATCTTAAGTGAAAAGATGAAATGAAAATAAATATTTGTGTGATAAACTAAGTGATTCTGCAGAACCTGGGTTTATTGCATTTTTAAGATATCTGTTGCTAGGTCTTTTATTATCGGTTTTACAGGAATACACGGATACCATTAGTTACCCTAAATAGGTAAGATAGGGAAGAAAAAGAAATATCCATCAAGGCCTTAAGAGTACTAATTAAACTGTTAGTTACCTTAGATATCTTAATGAGATTATTAGATCCTAAACTTGATGCAGAATTCAAATAAAGGACATAATTTACTTGTGAAAGCAATAGAAATTTGCTTTATGTATACTTGAAAGGGGAAAGATGCGAAAAGGTACATAAATTACTAAAAAAAGAGAAAATGTCCAGAACAATTGACGTTGAATTGACGCTTTAATTGCTGGGTTTTCTGTACATGGATAGATTGCGATCCTGTCACCCAGCCTTACGATAGCTGAAGTTGAACCCCAGTCCCCTTATTGCCAAGTAAAACATCAATCCGCTATTCTGCAAAATGGAGTACTTAAAAAAAAACCTATAAGCTACTTCATTATGACCGTAAGTCAAAATGCTAGTCAAAACCAACTCCAGCATAATATATGAATACAAATTAATCAACAATGACCCCCCCCCCCCCCGCAAACAAAGATTTAGTTTATTTTCTCAAAGCACGCAACCCTGTCAAGACAGACAGTCTAAAGCCCCCTCGCCCCCCCCCCCAAAAAAAAAAAACAACAGAATAATCTCCAGATCAACAAAAAAGCATTCTATATTAAACTGAAACTGATCATCCCATCTATAAGTCCATATGACAAGGTTTTAATTTACACATAAATAAATTATTTAACAATAAAATAATAATAGCAATAATTTGCACCATAAATACTAAATACAATTGATTTTAATACTGGATGTATCAAGAGATTCACTCCGTTCCTGCAAGTGATTAAAGTATCAATTTAAGGATGCACATTTTTGTAGGAACCTATTTATTTCCACGAAGGAAAATTTAGAATGGAGGAATCCATAAGTCATTCGTCAATTGACTTTGTACACATTTGAAAGGAATGGACTAAAAGAAAAAAATACCGATGAACATTTTTAAACAAGACTAATGAACCTAAATTAAACATTTAAGATATGTCAACAGACAAACAAGAGCTAAGAGCTCACATGGCACTTGTGACGAGGCCGGACGAGCCAAGAGCCAAGAGCTCATATGGTATGAGCTCTAGCAAATTTCTAAGAATCAATAGATTGATTTAAAAGGTAAATCGGAGGCTTAATGCCGGTCGGGATTTAAAATTAGAACTCTGAGTCACGAGGTCCTTCTAAATATCAAAATTCATTACGGTCCGATCACCCACTCGTAAGTTATAAACACCTAATTCTTTCCACTTTTTCCTCTCCCTTCAGCCCCCCAGATGGTCTAATCGGGGAAAACGACTTTATCAAGTCAATTTGTGCAGCTTCCGGACACGCCTACCAATTTCCATCGTCCTAGCACGTCCAGAAGCACCAAACTCGCCAAAGCACTGAACCGCACCCCCTAGCTCCCCCAAAGAGAGTGGATCCAGTACGGTTACGGCAATGACGTATCTACATTGCGTACGACATTTGCTTATTCTACCCACCAAGTTTCATCCCGGTTTCTCTACTCTAAGTGTTTTACAAGATTTCCGGTTCCCCCCTCCAACTCCCCCCAATGTCGACAGATCTGGTCGGGATTTAAAATAAGAGCTCTGAGACATGATTTCGTTCTAAATGTCAAATTTTATTAAGATCCGGTCACGCGTTCTTAAGTTAAAAATTCTTTAATTTTTTTAATTTTTCCAAATCAACACTCCCCAACTCCTCCAAAGTGAACAGATCCGTTCCAATTATGTCAATCGCGCATCTATAACTTGTGCTTATTCTTCCCATTAAGTTTCATCCCGATCTCTCCACTCTTAAGTGTTTTCCAAGATTTCTGTTTCCCCCCTCCAACTCCCTATGTCTCCGGATCCGATTCGAATTGAAAATGGAGTATCTGAAACATAAGATCCTTCTATACATAAAGTTTGATTAAGATCCGATCACCCATTCGTAAGATAAAGATACCTCAATTTTCACGTTTTCCAAGAATTCCGGTTTCCCCCTCCAACTCCCCCCAATGTCACCGGATCTGGTCGGGATTTAAAATAAGAGCCTAGAAGCACAAGATCCTTCTAAATATCAAATTTCATTAAGATTTAATCACCCGTTCGTAAGTTACAAATCCCTCATTTTTTCAATTTTTCCGAATTACTCCCTCCCCCCCCCGAAACTCCACCAAAGAGGGCAGATCCAGTCCGGTTATGTCAGTCACGTATCTTGGATATGTTTTTATTCTTCCCACCAAGTTTCATCCTGATCTCTCCGCTTTAAGTGTTTTCCAAGATTTCCGGTCCCCCAACTCCCCCCTTAATGACTCTGGATCCGATCGAGATTTAAAGTAAGAGATCTGAGTTACGAGGTCCTTCTAAATATGAAATTTCATTAGCATCCGATCACTCCTTCGTAAGTTAAAAGTACCTCATTTTTTCTAATTTTTCAGAATTACCCCCCCCCCCAACTCCCCCAAACAGAGCAGATCCATTCCAGTTATTTCAATCACGTATCTATGACTTCTGCTTATTTTTACCACCAAGTTTCATCCCGATCTCTCCACTCTAAGCGTTTTCCAAGATTTTAGGTTCCCCCCTCCAACTCCCCCCAATCCCACCGGATCTGATAGGGATTTTAAAAAAAAGCTCTGAGACACGGTATCCTTCCAAATGTCGAATTTCATTAAGGTCCCATCACCGGTTCGTAAGTTAAAAATACTTCATTTTTTCTATTTTTTTCCAAACTAACCGGCCCCCCCCACTCTCCCCCAGATGGCCAAATCGGGAAAACGACTATTTCTAATTTAATCTGGTCCGGTCCCTGATAATCCTGCCAAATTTCATCGTCCTAGCTTACCTGGAAGTGCCTAAAGTAGCAAAACCGGGACCGACCGACAGAATTTGCAATCGCTATATGTCACTTGGTTAATACCAAGTGCCATAAAAACGAAACCCAAAGAATTTTCGCAACATCAAATTTTTAATGTTATCTCATTGTACGAAAAAAATGTTTAATATATATATATATATATATATATATACATATATATATATATATATATATATATATATATATATATATATATATATATATATATATATATATCAATTGCAGTAAAACGCAAATGACGCCTTTAGGGGGCTTCGAGGGAGCAACCGTATTATAGTTTATTTGTTATAAGTATATATGCTCGTTAATTGTGTTGCGAGAGCAACACTTCGGTTTTGTCTTGATTTCCTTGTTTTCTAACCCCATCAATTTCACTTTTTTGCGAGAAATTGTCAATAGTCTAATCTCAGAGATTTTCACGGGAAGTTTGAAGATACCACATAGTTTTAAAAGTCATTTCTGTTTCTGATATACGTTCAATTTTCTATTTCATTTTTTCTATTTGGGACTAGGGCAGCACTCATTGAGAAAGATATTGAAAGCTTTTCTTTGCTCCTTTCTTAGTAGTTAGTTAGAGGGGCTGACAACTTATCTGTTGTAGTACACAACGAAAACAAAGTTGGCTTGATAACTGTACTTAAAATTGACCATACTGATTCTTTGCAAAAACAACCCGAAGGCAGAAAATAGGCACTTTGTCCTACTGTCTTTCAACCCTTTCTCCTATCACTTGGCATTTTTGTGGCGGAAAGGTAGACATGCTGCACCTTATTTACAGCAGACACAAAATAATTTTCAATCAATAACATTTTTGTACCAAAGCGGTGAATGAACCCCCACCGCCCCCACCCCCAAAAATACACATATACGCTCCGACACGAATTTTTTAGTAAAAAGTTTACTAAGCATATGCATATTGCACCTTTTTGAAGCAGAGCAATCCAAAAACTTCAATTAGTATTTTTAGAGACCGCAAAGTGGCCCTTCAACCCTCCAATAGCTTCCCTCCCAAACTTTTTTTTGCAAAAGGAAGGAACGTTGCACCATGTTTTAACTGGAGTTAAGCAAAGATTTTCGATCTATATAACTGCAGATATAAAGTAACACCGCGGCCAATCCAACATCTCTTACTTCTCACGTAGCCAACTTCTGGGGACAAAGTAGGCACATTGCATCTTGTTTGAACAGGAAAAACGATTAGATTTACAATTGGTTTGAGTTCAGAGCCGAAGTGATTGAGATGCCATCAATTATTGCTCTACTCCTTTCACCACCAATTTATAGCACAAACACAGGCACAAAGGCAAACTAAAGCAGTAGTTTGCATAAACGGTGCACTAAAAAACAGCAACATTGATTTGATTGATAGATGGCCAAAAATAAAACCAAGTTTTGTTAACACAACAATTATCACAAAAGCCAACCAAAGGTTGTTTCAAAAGGTTTGTTTTGCTCACTCTAGGTTTCAGTATTGCTCTTTACATTTATTTGAAACAATTTTCTGGGAAATCATTTTTAAAATTAACCCAAACAAAAAATCAAGGGGGTTTGAGGGGCGGTGCTACTCAGATTTGCAGCAATTGCACTTTCTGGTTGGGAATTTTCTGAGCAAATGCAGTCTTTTAAAGTGAAAACCTCAACTTATCGTAGAAACTGCAGTACATTCAAAGAAGAGAAGCGTTTTCAATCAACAACAAAGTAAACTTCTCATGGCTGTCTTCAGTTTAGACTTTCGTCTTTAATGCGGGGGAAAACAAGATAGGATTAGCGTAATACAGTAGTTAAACCATGATAAAAGGCTCAATAAAAATATCAGAAAAATGTTTTTTTGGTTTATTTTGATAGTGTTTTGAATGTGCAATTAGATGTTGTGCGCTTTAAATTTGATAATTTTCAGGGACTTGCTGGCAACTAGCATAACATTCAAGGACAATGCAGTAAATTTGTAGTCAGGATGTCTGCACTGTATACTTGCTGATAAATTGGTTTTGGGCTATTTTATTGCACCGAGCATGTCCTGCGGCAAATGGATGTTCATTAAATGTTTCTTGATTCAATTTTTAATCTAATTATGGAGGAGGAGCCGCACCTAACGGTCACAGTTTGGCAGTACCTCTACTAGGAACATGGATCCCCCTCCTCTTCCTCCTAGAAAAACCCCCAGTAGGTATATTTAAAGCAAATTTCCGACATAAGACCGAAAATCATCCCAGATCTAGACTGGCCGTTGGCTCACAAGAAGAAATCTATTGCTACACCCATGTTCACGGTACCCTTTTTCAATGGAATTAACTCATTCTTTTTTTTAAACAGAATTTTGGGCAAATATTTGGGCATTTTATTGCACTCTACGGGAGTTTTTGTTTGCAATCTAAGTACAATTTTATTGAAACGGCCAGGACAATTTTATTGAAACTTTTATTGAAGGCCAGGACAGAGCTATCGTTTCTGTTACTAGCCTATTACACTTAGTTCAACAGTTGAAAGAGGAATATTAGTCTGATTCGGATGCAAATTTACACCAAACTCGGTGAGAAGCAAGCATTAGCTTATAGAGCGAAAGCAATGTACTTATAAAGTTTGAAGTCACAACCCCTAAATGTGCTTATATTTTCCCTTACATTCACACTTCCTTAACAAGAACTGACAAGGAAACAGAAATAATTTCTAAGAAACTGGAATTTATTTTGAACAGATGTCAGAAATGCGAAGTGTAATATATGCAAATTCGTTTTTAAGCCAAATGAACAATTAGAAGTAACTCATCTGGTAGGATAAAAAAAAGGAAACCTACACCGAAACTGTTTGTTATTCTAGATTTTACACCGGAGCTACTAAGAATATAATACGCTAGAAGAGAAAAGAAAAAAAAAATTGTATATATACCTAAAACAAATATTTATTTCAAAACTGTATAGTATATTCAGTAATATCATAGCATAACTATAATATACTGTATAAGACCACTGAAACACATTTTTTCTGTGGTAATATTAAACCGAACTTATTTAATAATGATTAAAGCAAACGTTGTACAACGTAGAAAGGGTGAATAAATGATATATCAAACACGTATTTCAATTAATTCATAAAGATATGGGGATTCATTAAAAGGATCAGACTATGCGACACTCCTCTCCCCTAGAAGAAAGAAAGCCAAAAAAATTTTAACATATAAAAATATGAATTTTTTGGAATATATGAAATTATGAAAACAATCAAAAGAAAATTGGCTTTTTGTGTTCACGAAGGGGAATTCAATAAACCTCTGTAGCTGAGTTATGTCGTCATTATTATGCCAAAGGACACAAACACAGGGTATACAAGGTGGGTTATAAGCCCCCGAGTGACCAATCTTAAAAATGATCAAATAAAATCAAAACATATTCTATTATTTCAAGCAACTGTAGCAAGACACGGATTTTGTACGGGAAATCCCAGTGACCATCCCTTCTGTACGTTAATTAATCAATGTTATTGCGAGCAAAGGTAGGCAGTTTTCTATTTGTATTTTGGTTGAAAAATATTACAGAATTCATATCGCTGCATCATTTTTAAGCTCAGCATTCTATGTTAAGAATAGACAGCTGATTGTTGATCTGAGCATCATGAAAGAGGGAACACAGACTTATTTTCTCTTTATAGACGATTGATCATTTGTTGTCTTGCCAGGTTCCAGTCAGAAAAAAAGGCTGATTTCCCCTAATCAACTAAGGAAGATATTCAATTTTATAGAGGCTGGCCCACATAGTGTTACAAACCAAAACAGTTACATCATCCAGTTTGTAAGATGTAAAGTTTGAACAAATCTAATTTCAATAGAGACTGGCGAATAGGTTTAAGCGGGATTTGCTTATGATTCAAAGTCTGTCCTTGGGAAACATCCTTTGATTTAAGCTTATTCGTAAAGTAGGGATAACGAAATAAATGTCTTATACCCAAATATACCTAGAATAATTTAAGTGTAACTAAAAATTCAGCTAGAATTTAATATTGTATTTCTTCGATTGATATCTATCTTGTCGAGTTCTATGTATCTGGTGATAATTTATTCTAAAATATTAAATTGCCTAGAAAAACTTACAGACCATGGACCACATGAAAAATAGCATTAAAAATATTCTAAAAAGCTCAATTTCTTTGCCATGATTAACGAAGTATCAAATTATAATTTCAAGTTGCCATTTATATGTTATTGGCAAATTCATTAATAATGATTTATCCCAAATACTCAACACGATAAAATTGTTCGAATGATGAGTTAAGACATTAAAAATAATCATAAGCAGTATTGTACGCAATGAAATGGTATTAAAAACTCTGCAAGACATAAATTCAAAAAAAAGAATTCTTCGGAGAAACCGAGTGACTGATCCTGATATTATAGTGGCAGCAAAAACGCTTTTTTTGCGAACCTTTTTGTTACTTCAAAGGTAAAAATAATATGATGTAAATACGATATTATTTTTTGCATTGACATTTTCAGCGATTGCCAAAAAGTTGATGACAGGCAAAATAAAAAATATTCTACTTTTTTGTGTAAAACTATCTAAACACATTTCCTCCTATTTCCTTTCTTCTCATATAGCTTAGACGCATTTTGAGTTTATACATAGCGGTAAACTCTGTGAACTATTCGTATATAATCTAATCAGTTATTATATGCTCTACACTAGGAAAAAACAAAGCAATAAGATTGCAAAAAAAAAAAAACAACAACAAAAAAAAAAAACGCCACTCTTAAGTTCATTTTGACCCGTAAGGATACATAACATACTTTTGGCATAAATGAAAAACATACAGTGATACAGTTGGCCAAAAAGTGATAAGAAATAACTGAATTACGACCACAAGGGGGGGGGGGGGTGAGTGAGAGCTTAGGATCTCCTCAAAAGAGTAATGCTATTGACTTGCAGTTGTAGATGAAACAAAGAAAGAAAATATTAGCAAATAACGCGATGCTAACATCCAAGGTAAGACTAAGGTAAGGAAAAAATTATATCAGAGGATAGAGGATAGTCTCTGTCCCCCTCCTCCCCAATGTGTGCATTACAATGTTCATTTCATACGGTAGTTCATGGTAGTCACCAAATGTCTCAAATTCCATTTTACGATGAACTATGGCCATTAAATAAATTACGAAAAAAAAAGAATAAAAAAAGAAAAAAAACAGCTCATCGATCAATCTATTTACAGGCTGTATCCCTTCCAAAAAAGTAAAATCTACTAATCCCATATTTAAACCTAAATTAAGCAGGAGCTCTGGAAGTAGTTTATAATATTTCATTTATCTACTAATTGTTAAGAGTCGAGTTGCCTTTTGTGCACAATAGACTTCCGTTTTTGTCTTGTTCAATTGAGCAACAGCAGGTCTGGAAGTTGTTTATAATGCGGGTTGTATTTCTTTGTTTTGATTTTTACTTGTTTTTCTTTCTGTGCGTTTAGTTGTCGATTTTTAGATGGTTGTATTTAAAAAAAATTTTTTTTTTACTTAAAGTTAGTTTTTTCTTTTCTTCAGTTGAGAAAGGCTCCCGGACGTGGAGCCGAAATATTCGGATTTTTTACTATTATTTAATGCTTACTTAGCGTTTTATCTAAATTAAACCACTGCTTTATTTAAACCAAATGCGTTGTTCTTTCTTAATTTTTCGCAAGCTTAAAATAATTCGACAGGCAACAACATATTATTTAAGCTTAGAAACTTCTGTTAATTTGAAAGTCTTAAAAGAAAATCTTTCTTTGATCTATAGTCTTATACGTAATTTTCCGAAAAGACGCATCGATTGACGAACCAAAGTAACTTACGCTAGGATAGATGGCATCAATGGCTTCTCTCATTGCAGCAACGACATTTGCCTTTTTCTCTTTAAACTTGTCTAAGATTGTAGATACACAAGAGACAGCATATGGTGAGAACTTCTTTTTCAGTCCATTAGCTAGAGCTGCTAAATTTTTTCCTGCATTTGCTATTACATTGACATTCGTGTCTTTAGCTATAATCTGAAAGAAAAAAAAACACAATAAAATCCACTCGAAGCTACTTCAGTAGCATCTTGATAAGACACAATGTTCCCGTAGAAGATTTAGTCTTATGCAAGAACTTCTTTTATTTTCTGAAGGTTTAGAGCATGTATCTCATCTTAAATTTAACCATAGTATTAGCTACGATTAGTTCTGTTGTTCTTTCAAACGTAATATCATTAACATCTAGGTTAAATGTAATGTAAAGACGATGATTTTGAAAAGTTGAGGCCAGGATTTAAACGAATCAAAACTGAAAAAGGGATTCCAAACTTGCATCTCAGGTCACTCAAACAAAATTCAGCTTTTCCGTTCGGATATTTAATTGTTCGACACATACCTGGATTCTAAGTTTTAATTCAAATACAGGCCACAGTGAGGGAGGGAGGGATGGAGGGAGGGAGACAGAGAGGGCGAGAGAGAGGAGAGAGGGAGGGAGAGAGAGGGGACAGATTAAGAGAGAATATACCTAAACGGGCAATGGAAGAGTTAAAAGCCAGTGTTCTCAGGTTGAAAAATCATCCTACCATTGCCTACTTAAAGATTTTTTTTCTGGAATATCTAGAATAAAGTATTAACAGAATAAATTAAACAATTGTGAACTATTGTCCAGATTATTGAAAATTACTTAAGCCTTCAGTAACTGGTAACAGGAAAAAACTATAAAAGATCTAACAGGAACAAATACCTTATAAACAAATACGAATTAGATTTCTTTTTTTACATTTAAAATATTAGTCTAAGAATAAAACGTCTTTTGCAGTATGTCAAAAATCCTTTAAGACATTTTTTTCGTCGTATGTATTTGCTGTATGTGACCTAAACTGAGCACGCTGCAGCGACGTGTCACTTTAAGGTTCGGTTTCTTCTTTGATTTACAAGATTTGAACCTTCTTGAATTTACATACAGTGAATTACCTCTTTTTCTTGCCTGCAAGAATATTTGGAAAATAAGACTTTTGTTATTAAAGTTTTTTACTCCGATGTTTTTATGCCTTGCTCTTAAAAAAAAAAATAAACAATATTATAGATTCCAAAACAACCTCCACGTAGTTTTTATTTTTATTTTTACTTTGAGCGGTTAAAAAGAAAAAAAGAATGAAGGGAAAGGTTTAACTGCTTAACAGAAGGACAATGCAGTCTGGGTTAGTTGCAGTTTTATTCAGTACTATATTGTTAAATGTACATTTTAACCTTAACACCTTTTGAATTACTACGTAAGACTTGCTGTCAGCTATTTCTACTTACTACATTTCTGTTTCTTCTTATTTTCAGACTTTTTGAAAGTTTTTACTTTGGTTTGATGCTACATAACTTCAATCTCTTTAAATAAAATCATCTGCAAAATTTCAGCTTTACAGCCAAAATCATTTTTGCCTAGTCTCGAAGCCCAATAAATCTTCCTTACTCAAAAACTTGATCCATTTTTAGAAATTATAAATCCTGAAATATTGGCCCTCCATTAACATGTATACTTTATAAGGCCTTTTGAATTGTCTCAATTGAGTTTCTCTGCATCAAGCAGAAACCACCGGAACTCGAAGCCGGAACACATATTTACATTTCCTTTTTTACCAATGTGTACCCCCCCCCCCAAAAAAAAGGCAGCAATTCCAGCCCTGTGCATACTTTCGGTTCCCTACAATCATTGTCATTTTCAACAACTCCTATAGACAACCTAATCATTTTAGACTCTACTTTGCAACCTTTCTATTTCAATATTACGATACATACCGCTACACTAGAATGAAACTATCCTACCTCCAAATGTGCTACGAATCAAACTATCTTATGTCCAAAAATGGAAAAAATCGATTATTAGTTTATCTTGTGCTAAATTGTGTGCTGAATCCAAATTTGCAGTCAGAATTGGCTCTACGCCGCTAGAAAGCCTTTTTCTTTCTTATCCTATGTTGCAAATTTGCTTTTCTCACACCGTGAAACTATTCTATGTCCTTATTTGGACTTGGGCTAGTTTCAAGCAGTAAATTTTCATGAGTTGCAGGACATAGGATAGTTTATTTGGACTTAGGATATTGCCATTCTAAAGTATCGATAGGTCTTTTTGGATATGGGATAATTTGATGGCAACGTTTGCCTTCACCACCATCAATATTTATGGTAAAAATTTGCAATTATGAAGGAAGGGTGAAGTTGCAAAATGAATAGAGGAAGAATACTAATGGAACTAGCTAGAGAGAAAGCCAGGAAAGGTAAGAGAAAATTGTCTGATTCTTATTCTGGTTCCTTTTTTTGCCTTTTCAATGTTACTATAACATTAGACAGTAGACCATTGAGGCATTGTGCTTTCCTTAGATATTGTGGATTTCTTCAGGTCCCCTCTGGTGCACTCTGGCCAGTCACATCAGCTCATTCCTTGGTAGAGCAGTCAACCACAAACCCTGAATTTTTGATACCCATGCCAAACGTTAGATATATCTATCATCTAACGCCGTATCATCTAAGCATAGGCATAGCCTATGCCTAACGCCGGATACACTATGCCAAACGTTGGATATCTGTTGGCACTCTAACCCTGACCTATCTCACTATGAGTGAAATCTGATTGGTTTATTTTTCAGCTTCAGTACTCATCAATACTTTATTGGCAACAGGTATCCAGCGTTAGGAATAGGCCAGCGTTTGGTATATGGTATCTAAACCATATGCTGGATATATCCAACGTTCTGCAAAGAGTATCCAAAAATCAGGGATTTGTGGCAGACTGGAGTAGAGTACCTAAATGTTTGGTAGCTGCCATCCCTGAGCTATCCCCACCACTGGCACTGTGCCCACTGGAACTGAGGGATTCTATTTTACAACATCTGATCTACTATTACAGTATTATCTGACCTTTCCACTAATACTGATAAGGTTTTACTGGTTAGACACAATCTCTTAGGTCAAACTTTACATCGTCCCTTCTGCCTGTTCACTAGCTCTACAGTGGGGAATATGAAATGGTTGGTGTGACTACTAAAATGTGCCGGACAACCTGTATTTCTGGTGGACAGTGGCGTTAATAGGTTCAAATGAGCCATGATTGCTCGGATGTTGTAAAAGAGAGTGAGATTGTATCTTGTAGCTCTAACAACTTCAGTCTAAATATTTTTTAGAGTAGGATTTATAGGTTTACAAGTCCATTAGTAGTTTACAAGTTTTCTAGACTTCCTGGATACAAGTCTTCTAGACTTCCTGGATACTGCCCGTTTATTTTATAGAGTTTGGTAGTATTAAGTGAACTGAACTGAATAGGCTGAATATTTGCAGCATATAAATAGTAAACATAAAGAAATACAGTATTGTCAACACCTGTGATTCAGTGACATCAGATTTTCTCTAAACATCTAACGAGGCAACCTTTAAATCTGGCAACAACTTAAACAACATAAAAAGCTTATTTTATTTAACTCACTGTTGCTGCAGTTATCGGGGCTTCAACATAAGATTTGACTGCCCTAAAAAAAACAGTACTTATGTATGACATTGCTGTAACAATTTTTTTTCCAGGTTCGGCTGTGACAACAACTACTGGCAACAAATCTGACTGCAACTCTAACACTAATTATTTGAGTCACCCAGAAACCTCAGTAATTTACTCAGGAGAGTTGGGAGGAATTCTATGGGCCATGACCACAGAAGCTGGCAGCTCGTTTGAAACGAATGAAACCCGTGCAGATTCTCGTTTGACAGTAAAGACTAGTTTTGATCTGGGAATGATGCAGTGCATTCCTGACGCTCCTCATGTGTCACCCACTCCTATTCTGAATCTTGACGTGTACTTTCAAACTAATGGGCAAGGCTCTAGTGCAGATCTTTCTGTGCATAACGATTCTGCCTTAGGTGCAAGCGAAGCTACCATTCAGGATGAATCCGAGAACTTTTGTGAGCTAGGCATTACTGGTGCTGCATCTGCTTTTGAACTTAGTTGAATAAAAGAGAATGGGAATGCCTCTGCTAATGAACGTAGTGGAATAGAAGAGAATGGGAATACCTCTGCTAATGAACTTAGTGGAATAAAAGAGAATGGAAATACATCTGCTAACAAACTTAGTGGAATAGAGGAAAATGACAGTGCGTCTACTGGTGAACTTAGTGTAACAGAAGAAAGTCCTACTGCCCAGGGAAAGAAGAGGAAGAGAAGACCTTCCAGCTGGAAAAAGATACATAGCAAAGAAGATGTTGAATGCTGGCATCAAACACATTAGTAGCAAAGGAAAGACTGTGCCAGAAAGGACTATGAAAGGGCCTTGTAAGTGCAGGGTGATGTGTTATGAAAGAATTCCGGAAGAGACTCGAATAACCATTTTCAGGTCTTACTGGGAATTGGGTGATGTTAATAGACAAAGAAACTACATACTTTAGCAAGTTAGTTAAGCCAAGAAAAAAAAAACGTTCTAGGATACGTAAGAGCGATAATGATTATCATGAAGAAGGAACAGAGGGAAAGAACAATGACACTGAAAAAGCAGAGAGGAGGGTGTTTTCAGTAGCGTATTTCTTGTGCATTAATGAGGAACCTGAGAAAGTCTGTCGACTGTTTTTCGTAAATACGCTAGGAATTTCTGAACAGATGGTGAAAACTGCATTGAAGAAAAAAGTGCATGGTACGGGAACTGCGAAAAGGGATGAAAGAGGTCGAAAAGAGGAATCCTGCAGATTCACCGATATGAGAGAACTTAAATCATGCAGGGAGCATATAAAACTTTTGAAAAAAGCCCCAAGCTATCACTGCAGAGATAGATCTAAATCTCAGTATTTGGAGGATGGGATCAAAAGTCATACTCACCTTTATAGACTCTATCGAGACTGGTGCCTGGAAAACAATAGGCAAGGTACAAGATCCGACAAATACAGAGAAATTTTTCAGCATGAGTTCAATCTCAGCTTTTTCCCTCCCAAAAAAGACCAATGTGACAAGTGTGTTGCGATGGAAAATGCTAGCCCTCAGATGAAAGAACAGTTGACTATACAGCACAGTAAGCACATCAGAAATAAGGAAGAAAGTAGAAAGTCTATGGCAGAGGAACAAGAGAGAGGAAAGATGGACCCTGAAAGGATTATCATAGCGTGCTTTGACTTGCAAAAGGTCCTACAGCGTGCGCGTGGAGAAGTTTCTTCTTATTACTATAAGTCGAAACTTCACTGTTACAATCTCAGTATCTATAACTGCAATACTCGCGAAGGAAACTGCTACATGTGGCATGCAGGCACTGCTAAAAGAGGCTCGTCAGAAATCGGGAGTTGTGCTTAGAGCTTTATTGTGAGTAAGGTAGAGAAAGGAGCAAAAGAATTTGTTTTCATAAGTGACAATTGCGGAGGACAAAACAAGAACAAGAACCTTGTTTCCCTTTATTTACACTAGGCCAGTAGATTTAAGATAGTAATTACTCACATGTATCTTGAAACCGGGCACAAGCAAAATCAAAACGATTCGGTCCATGCTGTCATAGAGAGATTTGATAAGAACCAAACAGTGTATATGCCTTCTCAGTGGTTTCAGATTGCAAAAAGTGCATGTTTGAAGAGTCCTTGCAAAGTAGAGGAAATGGGAATCTCTGATTTCCATGATCTTGATAAGCTATTTAGAGAGACCAGTGATAATTTTAACGTCAATATCAACGGGGTTAAAGTGAACTTCACAGAAATCCAAGTGTTGAAAGTTGATTACACATTGCCTGACATGATTAGTGTTCGGACCAGCTGGGCAGCTGAAGACATCAAGATGATTGAAACAATCAGGAGGTCAAGAAGGGGAAAACTTCAGCGAAGAAGTCAGCTGGGTCGTACGATTTGCAAAAGCTGTATTCTGGTCCAGTTGCAATTCGCGAAAGAGTGTACCACGAAATTGAAGATCTTTGTAAAAAAAAAAATGATTCCTGAAGCTTACCACCATTTTTTCAGAGACCTTCCGTTCGACTGTTTAAAAGAAGGTTCTGCGGAGTTGGATGATTCTGATTAACTTTGTTTTATTTTTCCCTTTTGATACTTCGAATAGTAATTTTTCATTTTGTCATACTTTGAATATAAATTAAAATAATATATGGTGAAATATTTGATATAATACGGACATAGGAGGGACTGTGCCTTCCTTCAGCAGGGCTTCTCAGATCTGTAACTATCCTATGTCCAAAAATTGGACTTAGGATTGTCTCGTTCTGATGTAGATAATATGACTACCATCCTATATCCAGTTTCTTCGACGTTCTGACCTAAGTAGGTCAAAAATATCTTCACTAATACATAGCCAATACAAAAGAAACTCTACAGTTCGGTTGTTCCCCTATAACCTCTTTTTGAAGTACTGGAAAAATAATTTTAAAAACTTCAAATAGCTCTCCTGAAAAGTAGCGGTTTTGGACGTAGGATAGTTTGAATCAACGCCCATTTGGAGGTAGGATAGTTTCATTCCAGTGTAGCGATACACTTCTTCCGAATCTGCCGTCAAACAATATTTGCGATTTCACCTTTATAGGCACTCACAAGATAATTTATCAGATGATTTCTGTGGAAAATCTCTAGCCAAGGATTCTATCATTTGCTCATTTAAAAGA
Source organism: Artemia franciscana (assembly GCF_032884065.1). Taxonomy (NCBI): domain Eukaryota; kingdom Metazoa; phylum Arthropoda; class Branchiopoda; order Anostraca; family Artemiidae; genus Artemia; species Artemia franciscana. The sequence continues at coordinate 37,364,988 of NC_088864.1, read as the reverse complement.
ATTTTCTCATAGCTTGAGAAATCACCCTTTTTTTTAATTGTTATGTGGAGATTTTTTTTTTTTTTTACTATTACCGACAGCAAAAGTACTTTTTGCAACCAAAAATTGATAATCATTCCCCTAACTTACACTGATAAATTCAACAAAATGCTGGTACCCAAAAATTGCTCTTTTTCATTTTTTTTTTTTTTTTTTTTTGTTTCAAGCAATTAGCAAAAGAAATACAAGCCAAACGATTTGTGGTTTTTATATACTTAATTTTTATATCATTATATTTTACTTTTATTTAACTACTTTACAAGCTTACACTATTTAATAGATAATGGTCGACTGGTATGAATTATTTTGTACGACTTTCTTAATGAGATCCGAAACAATAAACCAAAAGAAAGCTAAGTAAATTTAGGCTCACTGTTGTCAAAAAAATGGGCACATTCAGAGCTTAATTAAAACAAACAGGAGGTGGGCTAATATTACCTTTATGACATACCATACCTAACACTATCAGTTAATCCTAGACCAGTCTTATTTATGTGTATGATCAATTGTAAACGGTGATCTAAAAATTCACCTTTGAATATAGTATCTACTGGGTTCAACATCCCTTAATAAAACTAACAGTAAGAATTTAAGACTAATACAGTCTCTTCAACAGCCCAAGAGAAAACTGTCTATAAAAAAAAAAAAAAAAAAAAAAAAAGTTATTCGTGACAAATCTACTCTCATAACACCAATAAAAAAGAAGTATACTTAAATTTTAAAAAAGAAAATAGAAGTTTTCCCCGGAAAATTCTAGTAGTAAAGTATTTTAATTAGTTTTGACACACGATTAAAAAAAAAAAACTAAGAATTTTATTTACTTTGACAAAACGTTTCGTTACTTAGTTAACCAACTGAACCTTGGTGTTATGACCGACAAAAATTAACAAATTAACTTTCTATTAAGTATCAACTGTGGTAAAAAAAAAACGAAATACAGCAACAAAACTAATCTTTTTCTTACTGATCATGTTTTACTGCAGCTGAAACTTTCCTTTCAGTTCTTTTTTCTTTTTAAAATTCTTTTTCTTTCCTTTTGCTCACTGCTTCGTCTTCGAAAGTGCTTTCGGTTTCACCTTTGCTTATATTTATTCCAAAAGCATACTTAACACTTCAAATCTTGTTTGTATAGTTGGAAAAATGTCCTTTATCCCGTCAAACTTTATCGCCGGAGAAAGTCAAGAAAATTGCCGTTTTAAAAAGTTGGACCAATCTTTGGACTCTCTCCCTCTGTCATCTATTGTCAATAGGTGGCAATTTTGGAATGGATTAACATACGGCAATTCAGCTTAAGGTACCAATTGGACTTGTAGTCATTTGTCAATTTCCAAGGACACATTCCGACGACACGGGACTGTGACTGCTTAATTAAGCTCAGGATCATGGAGTCTCTGACTTATTAAATATAAGCAAATATGATCGGACAGTATATATATTAAAAACACAAATCTTCACACACAATAAGGACCAATACTAGAAGTAGAATCGAATAAAAATTATCCTAAATATTGTGGAATATCTATTTTACTGAAAACACTGAGAAAAAAAAAAACATAGCCAGCTCCTAACTGAAGGTGTTTTCCCACTCGCCATATTTTCTATGAGTTATATCCCTTAATTTCATGATCCTGAAAAGGATGCCGAAAGATAAAATATACGTTTCCTGGGTCAGAGAAATATAAAACAATCTGCCTGAGGGTATGACATCAAGTAGTAATACATTTAAACGATCTCATTAAAATCCAGTATCATTTGATGTCCGTTGTAGTCTAAAACTAAACCATTTTTGTTATAGTGTTTGTGTCGTATTTGATATAGTTCACCTTTATTCACTATGCTTCTGCGATTTAGGACTTATCCATTACTCGAATAGATTTAAGTAGGATGTTTATTGCGTAATGATCTTAATCAATCTGTAAGCTAAGCATTTTTGGGTGATATACTCGTAAACGAATAGTTCAAGCTTTACCAACTAAAAGTAATTCCCCAAATTTTTCTACACCAGAATAATCCATGATTTTCTTTTAAAGCAGCAACGAATTGAGAATCTCCGTGTGGGAACTTGGATCTATCAATCAATCTGACATGCAACATGACCAAAAAGGACAACAAATTACACGACAATGGATCTTCAGCACGACTTGCATTCAAAGAAAGTTAGAGGAATATCATTGATTTGTATTGCATATTCATCATATGTCATGAGGATATGAGCAAATAGTAGGAAAGCAAAATTAAACCAGAGATAGAAAAGAAGCCACGGCCTTTTCAAAAACCGAGGAATTTTGGGTTCCTGAAATGGTAAAGTTTTCTGTGATCTTACCTCTCACACAGAAAACTCTTGAACTTCCCCAACCCCGAAGACACAAGAAAAATAATATAACATTCTTGCTTTCTAATAAGAAACTGTGCACTGTCACCGTGTTGATGTGAAAATGCACTCATTGTGTATTCTGATGATGTAGAAAGTCAGGCTCACATCATTCAGACGAAGAAAATTAGTGACTGTCAGCTATCTGTCAGAAAAAATCTTGACTTCTGTTGCTAAAGCCCAAGAAAGCGTTGCAGTAATTTTAACCCATGGTTTACAGTTGCTGAGCAACACCTGTATCGATTTTACATGGGTAGAATTACGTTTCTTTTTAAAATAAGTCTCAAAATAACATTCAAACTTTATTCTTACTTTGTACTTTAGACATAATTATGTAGAGCATTTTTCTTCTTCATTGTCATCTCAATCTTTACAATAAGTCTATAAGAGCTATAAGATTAGACAAACAAACATAGTAAAATAGCGGCAGATCAAGTTTCTATTGCATAATCGGGAAATATTGTTCCAAATAAATTGTCTATGAAGTATTCTCAAGAGGTAATAGAAAAAAATAAAATAAAAGGAAGCAGTGACATATGAGAACGAGAAATACAATTTCCCATGATTTACTAAGACTTTCTGTTCCCTGCTTCCATAAGTAAAACGCTGCAGCAAGACAATCCTAGGAATTTTTAATTTAGGTCCATGATTACAGTGCCCTTCAAATGCACTTTTTCGGGGAACGGGGAGGGGGCAAATTTACTATACAGGAAAATAGGCAAATAGTTAGGAAATCTCGAAAAATGGCAGGGACTTCAAGTTCAGAGGCCTCATTAGGTACAAGTCTGAATGATTCAAATTATTTTTTTGGAATTATACCAGTTATTTATACCAGATCTTTTTCTGTAAATGTAAATAAACACGCGAAGATGTCTCCAAAGTGTGATTAAAATTATGAAAAGTTGAAATTTTCTTCCCCTTCAAATCGAACGAACTAAGAGGGTAGAAATATTAACAATGTTATGGAAGGTACAAAGAACCATTGTAGGGAACTATAGGCAGGGAACTTACTAAAAGCTGGAAAGATTAATTAGAAATTAATTGATATTAAAGTTCTTTAAAAAAAAGTTATTTTCAACATCAGTTAAATTATGAACTGCTTTAGAGCCTAAATGAGCAGTCCACGACCAGTGAAAAACTAGGAAGCTTCTTTTTTGCCAGATTCTGTCATTTACAGTAATAATGAACTATTGTGCATAGCGTTAATATTACATGCTACCATGAATTGTCCTGCTATATATATATATAACTATATATATAAATATATATATATATATATATATATATATATATATATATATATATATATATATATATATATATATATATATATATATATATATATGCACTATCCTTACGTAAGACAATGTAGGCGTCTTAAATGCTGAACATTCAGCTGATTCCAGAAAATTTGAAATATGCCGCGATCGTTTGACATTTCCTCTTCCCCAGAAGAAAAAACAAATATTAAAGATTCCTCCGGCTCCTCTTACTCCGAACCTTTGAGGAATCGTCCATACGGATTTTGTTACCGAATCAAACAACGAATCATATCATATTTTCTACCGGTATGCTTACTCAGATCAACCCTCTGTTATAAACTAATTTACCCTTGGAAGCAGACTCCTTGAATTATAGCCAAAAAGTTCACAAGTAAAGAGCGGCTCGTGCTAGTAGAAACCAAAACTTTCAAAAGGAGATTTCAATAGCAAAATATAACATCAACAGATTTGGCATCAGAGTTCAGATAAGACAAGATAATATTATTAAAGAATCCTATTGCATAGGCTTCAAGTTCCTACAAAAAAGCGAAGTTTAGTATTCTTTCCAAGAAGGATGCACAGGGATAAAGGTTCTTTTTCCAGGAATGATCGTGTCCAATAAATGGTCTTAGATTATAGAAAAAGGCATGTTCAAACAGAAATGTTAATTTTCAGTGCCCTTTTTTAGTAGCAAAAGAGGTTACACAACAAGACAGTGGCGTTGTATTTCATTTTGTGATACAAAATGATAGTTTTGGCCCTAAAAAGGCCGCAACAATATCGAGTAAATCTGTGAGATAATTACTGATTTAGAGTTATTGAAAAGCTTGCATTGAGCTTCCACTATCAAAAGCCACAGTGCAGAGCGGTGGCACATTCTTTCTCAAAGCTGCATGCATTTATATAGGAAATAAAAAGTTAATATAGACAATTATGTTAAGCGTCATTTAACTGAATTGATTCGTTTGAGGCATCATCAAGTTATGTTAAATGGTGCATAATTGTACATCAGCTATTATGAAGGAATGTCAGTGTATCTTTCTAAGGTAGGAGGAAGGGGTGACTGAAGCCCCCAAAAGTGTACTTTGTGACCATACGTTGTAACTTTCAGTGTGCTTTAAGATAAATAAAGGATTCAGTTCAATAAACTTACAGCCACGATAGGGAGATGGTGTATACCCCCCCCCCTTAGTATCCTTTCGTTCAGAGGAACATTTTTGGGCTATGCCAGCAATACAGATGATGCAGGGTGACGGCCTCCCCTTTTATTGAGAATACATTTTACTAGCAACATAGAAGTTTCCATTCATGTGTTTACCTGCATGGAAGGGGTATAGGAAGAGAGGACATCTGTATAAAAAAAATAATTTAAAAAGAATTCTACTTGAAATGTGCAGAAATGGTAACTCAAAAATTCATTTTTGATGCTTCAGATATCCCTCCAACCCCCACGACAAAATATTGGAAGGGGTATACTTTTCCACGGATGATTATCATTCTCGTAGCATTAGTAAATGGATGTTAGATGTAGTATATGGACGTTAGATCTGAATCAGTTAAGTGAAGGAATGGTAGCCTCTCTGATATCAAAGAGAGCCTTGGCTCATGTAGTTTACGGTACAAATTGTAAGTAAAGAGCCGCTCTTGTAAATATAAAATGAAATTGAAAAAACTAAGTGTTTGCTACAATAATTGCAAAACCAGATCTAGAATCTAATCTGCTTCTGAATTTATAGACAATCAATTTTTTTATTTTTCTAGAAAATGACACTTTCTTTGCAGCTTATTTTCTTCGAGAAATTTGTAGTCTAGAATCTCAATTACTTTTTGTTATAAGCTAGAATTTCCTTTTTTTTTTTTTTTTTTTTTTTTGATGGTTTTTATTTAGATATACCTCAAATCTAGTAAGTTTGAAACTTTTTCTCTAAATAGAAATAATAAACAGAAATATGGACTTTCAAGTCATATACTGGTTTCCTCAAAGTTTTGCGAGAATTTGGTGAAAAATAATTATTCCCAAAGCCCCAGAATCATTCTATTTCGGGATCTTTTTTATCATATGACTTTGATTATGCATGGACAATTATGAAGAACTTCCAAACTGAACATTCTAAAGTTAATCTACATGGAAGTAGTCGGGACATCTTTTGAGAATCAATCGCCGTATCAAACAGTTCGTGGTAACGAGCTAAGTAAGGAGCGACTTGGGCCAATAGTAACCGAAACTCTAAACAAAACAGAATTTTGATAATAATTGATGCATCAAAACCAGTGACTTCTCATACTGACTCCAAATATATATTTTTCATTAAGTTTAATGTTACCCATCAAAAGCTACAGGCCCGAGAAAATTGCCCAATTTTTCAAAAAAGGGGGATAACACCCCAAATAAGCAAGTGATCTTAATAAAGATCACACGATTAGATTCAAAGAACCCTGCTGTAGATGTTTTAAACTCCTATCTACAAACATGTGGAATTTTGTTTTTGTTTTTCTCGCAAAAGAAAAATCACTAATTCGTGTTTATTCTTTAATCTTTTGTTTCAGGGGAACCGTACCGAACAATAATCCAAGAAGATTGAAGTGCCTTTTTTAAGTCAACAAAAAGATCATCCCACAAAAAAGTGGTGTTTTCTGCCGTTTTGCGGCACAAGACTACGACTTTGCCTCAAAGAGCACCAAGTTGCTATCACTTAAAAATTCTAGCCAATCGAATTAAAAGCATTAAAAACTATATATTGAGCTTCCAGGTTGCAGAGGAAGTATACCGCATGGTGGCGCATTCATTCCTGAAAAGTCATGAGGTTCATACAAGATAAATTGCTAATATACATTTCTATCTTAATCCTTTATTTAACTAATTTGATTCACTCACAAAATTAGGTTAGTGATGCATAATAACGCATCAGCTATTACAAAGAAGGGTCGGTGGGTCATTGCACAGGCGGGGAAGGGAAGCAGACGCCTAGAACCGATCACTTCAATGCCCAAATTGCCTGACAATTGTCATGGCTTTCAAATAAATATAGAAAGGGATATGCGATAGGAATTAGGCTGCCATTCCCCTTCATTTGGAGTAAGCCTTATCAAAGGTGCTGCAGGGTGATAATTCCCTTAAAATTATATACAGGGATGCGTAAGTACGCAAAAGCTATTATGAAGGAGGGTTCTATAATCTATAATGAAGATATAGATATAGATAGATAATCTATATCTATATTATATACTCTATAATGAAGATTTTGAGTCTGGGAATACACACCTTTTTGATTGCTCGAACAATATCCCCATAGTCTCCAGGCTCTAATTTAGGGTGAGACACCAATTTTTCGAGGTCCTCCATTGCTTCTTTCCTCTCTTGCCATTTCTTGGCTTCGCATTTGTCGTAAAAATCTTTAGGTAGTTTCGATAATACTTCAACTGGTTCAAGGAGATCTAAAGGATCTATCTCCGGAGCACCTTGTTCCTCCTCTTCCTCTGTATTAATAAATACATTCAGTTAATCTTATAATAACAAGTCCTACACAAAAAACATATTCAATAAAAAAAAAAAATAAGAAGACGACTAATGACTTATTAAAATCTATGTTTTTTGCGAAGACTCGAGTTCGCGCTGATAATTCATTCATAGTTGCATACTAGGGATGGGGTAAGTGGCTTCACAGCTCTAAAAGTTGTCTAAGGACAATCCATCTTTCCTCCAAAATATTTTTTAGAGTAACATTACTATTTGCGCTAATTAGAGCCACTATTACTTAACCCCAAATTTAAGATTTGGAAAGCTAGGAAAAATACGAATAAGAGATTGTGGTCTTCACTTCTTAACGATGAGTCAAAGTGGAAAAGCTTTGAAGATGAAAAATGCCTCGTTTTAAAAGCAAACTAATAATCCTAATACGCAAAGGGGCACTACAGTACATTTAACTTCACAGGGAAGTAAAAACTAGAGTGTGACCTTTTACCCGGGAAATAAGACAATTAAAACTTACAAGGAAAAAATCTAAAGAGAAGACAGTGAATGGGAGATAAGTGTCAGGATTTCACTGATATGTTTTCATTAAAAGGCAATTTTTTTATGCAGAAAAATTTCTTTGACAAACAACTCATTTTTACATGTTGTTGAGCCATATATGGTGCACAGAAATACTCTTATACGACCATCAAAATGGAGAGAATATACCAAAAACAAAGACTTGACTCGGAATAATACATTAGCTATCCTTGGTCAATCATTAAAAAGACATTATCATCTCTGCTTTCCACTCAGCATTATATTTCAACCTTGCATCGGTGTTATACAAATTTACCGGTTGATTTGTCCCCTTGCGAGATTGAATGCAACTTAAACAATATGCGACATCAGTAGTACTGACAGGGAAATTTCCAAGGTTCCTCCGGGACTTTAGGGAACCAAAGATAGAATATCAAGCACAAATTTGAAATACTGTGCAGTCATGTTAGGTCCATCAAGAGCACACACAAAGCATACATGTTATCACATCCCCTCTCTTCGTGCATCTACTATTGTCATATGAGACTTATTGTGTTTTATTTAAATCGCGTATACTTAGGACCCCGTAAATGAAGTTTAACTAATTAGATGGAACCAAGGAATAATATTCTGATTTGAATGAGTAATTTTATTTGAGTCTCACACCTAGCAAGTTTATTACTGCCCAAAATTATTCCTTGTTGAAATAAAATCTCATTCCCACTGAACCCCTTAAGTTCAATCTTTTGGAACTTTTTACCCCATCTAGCCTATATGGGAGGAAGACGTCCCTGATTTTTTTTTCTATCAGAATATTTACACAAGGGATTGTTGAATCTTAGCTGACTTTGGTCGCAAGTATGAGCTGAAGTTCTATTTACGCTTTCAAGCCGTTAATTAATGCTAATTCATTTTATAACTATAAGTTTTATCAAGCGCTAACTTCTTCTTTGTAGTCAGGATAGACAAAATCGAGTCTCGAAACTCAAAAATAAAGACATTTTTATTCCATTTTTAATTAATACGTTTATGGTTATAATGCCGATGTTTAAGCTTAACTTAAATGTTACAAGATTTTACACAGGAACTCAAGAAGCTTACCCATAAAATACCACTGACTTTTTTAAGAACAACACTCGCCGATCGAAAAGTATTTTCAGTTACTTGAAACATTGTCTATTATTTCGCTTTTAAAATAAATTTTTATTATATTGATTTTCTTTTATTCATTCTTTTTTATTTTACTTCACTATTTATTTTAAAAGGGAGTGAAAATTTATTTTACACTTCTCTACCTAGTCCTAGAAATGTTACAGTTAGCCTTATTCGGTTAAAACCCCCAAAGCATCTTAATTGCTATTATCCCTTCTTTACCTTAACATTAAATGTAATTCCATAATTTTTTTTCAGGATGAAATCGTGTAGAGTATGGCAGCCAATGAGCACATATTCAAATTTAGATTAAGAAAAAAACAGACTTCTTCGCCTGTATTTAGATTGAATCCTACAATCCACCATTTATCTCACTTGACTTGCGAAACTGTACGAAAAATCTTACAAAAACAGGGATATAGACAGAAAGCAGACTGCAAAAAAAATAAGTTTTTCAATCACTAAATTAGGCCCTTTTTCATTAATCTTAAAAATGTTTCTTCTCCTGTTGGCAAAGAGAAAATTAAGTAAGACGAAAAGGATGATAACCCCAGTATGTAATATATACAAACAATACATAGTACATATTGAAAATATGCATAATATATATAAAAATATATATACAATATATAGTGCACACACAAAAAAATATATACAGTAGTCTATATAATATACAAACGAATAGATTTTTTTCATTATCTCTTAGGATACTGATATGTTGGATTAGCTACACAGTGAAACAAAGTACCTAATTATAGATATTAGAACATTGCGTTTATCCTCATATTACATAAAGCGACTATAAAATAGCATCTCCTGGTAGAATCCATGATCGATCGGTCAATTCCTATAGAGACGCAGACAAAGTGCGTTTTCACGTCTTTGTCAAAAATTAAACTATATGAGGAGCAAATCCTTTTAGTACTGAAACGGGCTCTAATAAGCTCACTTTGACAAATAACTTGAAAAGGTTTCGTAATATCTTAATTTTACATTTGGAAAGTCAATCTGAAGTAGTTAGCTAGAAAGTATCTAACCCATAAGAGACGTGAATTAAAAGTTATGTTCAAAGATATAAATCACAAACGAAATCAAACAACTTAATCTAGAACGAGATTTTTGCATCAAGCCTGACATTAAGATACACTTGTATTTAATTTGTACAATTTAAGTAAAACTTACGTAAAAAAAAAAACAATTAAGGATGGATAACCAAGTACTTTAGGCTCATTTTTCAACAGGATTTAAATAAAAAAAATAATAATCCTTTGCTTCCAAAATCTTTCTCTACCTAGCCCTATCTATCTTTATGCGAGGTTTGTATAAGATCTACCGCAATTGTGTTCACTTACTTCACGAGCTTCGCCTAATTTCCCGGGCGAGTGAGGCGAAAGAGAAAAGACAAGGAGTAGCAAAGCAAGGTGTAGCATCATTGAAGAACAACTACTTCCTTTAATGTCAAGTTATGGCATAAACTACTCTTTAGGAGGTCGTCCCTTATTGCTTTACAATAAGATTTCTGTCCCCATATTTTTTTAAGGATGCCGGATACGATCAATCATTTTTACCAAAAGCTTCCGTCAATCGATTGATTCAAGCACGATTGACCGTCTAGAAACTTGTTTGATGCTAGAGTCATGCGTTGATGGTGATTGATAGAATATTTGAATCATTCAAACGGTTGACGCTGGTGATTGATTGTCTAGACTGGTTTTGCTCAAGGATTGCGTCAGTCACGCGCCAACAACAGTGGGAGACACGTCGAAAGAAAATTAAAACGTGGAACGCGAGTTTATTAGAACCGGAACGAGAAAAGTGTTGCATTTGACAGGATATTGCGGACAGTAAAGACATTGAAACCAGATTATACAGTTTCCGAAATAAATAAGAAAATTAATGTTTTAAGAAAAAATTTCAACCTCGAGTACAAGGCGATCGTGCAGAAAAAGAACTTGAAAACCAAATACGTTTCCTATTTTATTTTTGATTTCGCTTGAGCGCAACCAAAGTCCATGTAAGACAAGCCAAATCAGTGCATTTCAGAGACGGTAGATATTTCACTAGCCGACTCTGAACTGAAACTAAAAATTAGGCCGTGAGTTAAAATTAAACTTGAAATTAGCTTTGGTCAAGATTGAAGGATGGACTGAAGGTTGATTGAAGCACATATCAATAGATTAACGGAAGCTTTTGATCAAAACGATTGACCGTCTCGGGTCTCCTTTAGGATTGAAAAGACAAAAACCACGTAGGCTCACACCTTGCTCTGATTAACTGGCGGATAAACCACCGAGGCAAAAGACCAGCAAAAACAGCTTTGTCCGGTGTGATACATCGATCTGGAACTGGCTCACTTACTACTACTTAATTAATAATATTACAGTTAATTAATGGAACCATTACAACTGGCTCACTTAGTACTACCCAAGTAATACCTTTATAATGATTTACAATTAATTCCTCCAAGCAAAAGTTCAACACTTTTCCTGTTACTTCTACTACCGTAGTAGTACTGCTACGGAAGATGCTCTGGTGTCAATAAGCCTATTTGCCTTTAGGACCTGGTAACCAAATTGGATGTGCGTAGCTAGGTGAAACGCATAATAAATTAAATAATGCAAGTAGAGTTTTTTTTTTTACTCGAAATTGGTCCAAAGGGTAGCATCACAATTCTACCTCAAATTTTTCTTTTATCTTTTTTGAAGCATTCATCCCCTACGTAACTTTTTCAAATTGAACGAGTCTAATGGCTCATTCGTGAAAATGGTTTCAAATTATACAAAAAAAGGTTAAAATTAAACACAAGTTCGCTTTAAATTTTCTCTCCTTTTGGTTCTTATTTGCTTCTTGCATTTTCTTTTCCTATTCTTATATTTTCGTTTTTCATTTATATTTGACCTAATTCACAACATGCAGCTCTACTACATAAGCCATTTAAAACAATTTGATCATTTTTCCACAAAAAAAAATTAATATATTCTTTCTCATATATTCTTAGAAAAGCTTGAACTGTCTGAACCCTTCATTGAGGTCTGGACATTGGATAGAACCATCGACACATGATAAATTCCTCCACGAAGTATTCATTTAACAGAGGAACAAATACAGTCCTGCATCATTATTTTATTTGTTTATTTTAAACAAAAACAGAGTAAGCCATAGGCTTATTATGGCTTAAATTTGAAAAAATAATCAAATTTTGCAAAATAAAATTTGCGGTGGCTTTTGGCCTTTTTAACGGTCTCAGACAGAATAAAGACAAAATTATTTCGTTGCGCTTGGCTTATTGATCGCAGCGCATTGTCTTCTCTTTTCTTACCCGTTTATGCAAGAAGAAAACTAATCAAAGAGAGAAAACTTAAGGAAATAATCTGCATCGGCTTGAGAACAAATTCTGCATAAAAATTGGCTATCATTAGTCACGGATAAAATGAATTGAGTTTTAGTATTAATTAATACTGAAAATTGGCCACCTTAACATTTCTACCATGTGACATATTTAAAACAAAAACAAACAAACAATTCCGTTCTTGTAAGGAAAGTAGAAAAAAGTCCTTTTTCTAAAAAGTCCTTTCCAGCTCCTTTAAAATTGAATTAAACCGGCTTCGAGAAAAAAATAAAAAAATAACTAGATAAACTAAATTAACGAGAAACTATAATCGCTATAAATCAGTATTTCTCTTTTTTCACTCTCGCTCCGCCCTTTTCAATTTCAAACGCCTATTTACACACCTTGAATACACCAATTAGAATAAACTAAAATATTTCAAACAACAAAAATGAATCAATTCAGTTACCAAGAAATTAAATCTTTTCTGACTACATTTAAAGGACTTAATGTATCACGATAACTCATTTGGATACTGATAACTTGGATTTTTGGTTTATTAGAGGGGATCCATAACACCCCCTTGGCAATATGTCTCTTTGATATGGCTTTATATAAATTGGGTGATCTTGCTTTTGCTAAATTCGCAGGGTATCCTCTATGGCCTGTCAGAATTATAGACTCCATGAAGATTATATTAGGCAGCTGGAAATATTTGGTACATTATTATGATATTCTCAAAATCAGCAGACAATAACGGAGATTAACCTACTTAATTTCCAATCAAACAAGAATGAAGCTTCGAAGAAAGAAGAAAAGCTTTTTGATGAACTGAATCTAAAGAATGATTACCTTTAAAAATTTAAGAAGACAAAAAGATTGATCAGTCCATTTCCATGGTTACAAAAACTGCAGCCACTCAGAGCAAAAGTGCTGTTAGTGAGACTAGTGAAGTAATAGCACGATTAATGTTGACAGAAATAGAAATTGCTCGCACTAAGGATAACTTGAGAAAGGACATTGAAACAGAGGTGCAAACCCGCTTAGCTTCGATTAATAAAATGAATTTCTCGAGTGAAAACATCGTTTTGGAAGTCTATCAATCTATTATTGTGGGATATACCCCGAAATTTACTGAAACTGAAAAACAACTGAAATCTAAGAAAAGTCACATTGAATCTCTTGATGATATAATACTTCGGATTGAGCGGCGTATAGATGATATCGACCAAGATTCGAGACTAGATTAGCTCTTGTTCAAAGGCGTTAGATATCCTTTGAGGAAAGGTGGAACTCGCCAGAATAACGGATGCTGACATAAACAAAGGGCACCGATTTGCCTTTGGAATTTCAGTGCGGTCTGAAAAAATCGCCCCTGTACTAATTACATTTCGTGACAAAGATATCACGAAAAGCGTTTACACAGCTAAGAAGGAACTTGCAAAAAGTGGTATTTTGCTTCGGAAATTCTAACCGGCCAGCGGCGGGATATTCTTAACACAGCTCGTGAAAAATATTGCAACAAGTGTGTTTGGTCTGATCAAGGGCCTATTTTTGTCCGCATCCCAATGAGAACAGTCCATGTAGACTTTGGTCAATCGAGGACATGTTTTAGTATTTATTAACTTTTTTTATCTCTTTTTTCTTTTCCCCTTGTTTATCTTTTTTCTTATTTCCCCTTTCCTGTCTATGTTAATGTCATTAAATGTGAAGCGTTTCGTGCATGAATTATTTTATCATACGGTTGTGCATTATGAACTGAAAATCCTTTTCCATTGTTAATCCCATGTTCAAATTATGCAATTAAATGTCATCAAAGAGACCGGCGTTCACAGCTTCAGATGTTTGAAAGTAACCCTTTTCAAGCGGATAAGTTTTTGGCATCGAATACTGCCAATGATGTTGCGATATAAATGTTAAACCATGGTGATATAGTAAATATGCGGATTTTATGAGCGGAGATATAAATGTATTGGAGGATTTATCAATCTGTCTTTCACAGTGGAATTGCCATATTACGTCATCGTATTTAGAGATATCTTGTTTTCTAGAGTCTTGTGATGGTCAAGTTGACATTCACGGCGCGTGTGAGTCTTTTCTTGCCATGGATTTCTCTATTTTCTCTCCTCGTATTCTTTTCCAGGTTATTCATTGATTTCAAAACTAAAACTGTAATGCAGCGGGGTGGACTTGCTCTCATACCGAAGGATCAACTAAGGTACAGGGAGAGGGATGATTGACTTGTTGGATTGACGGTAAGACTGAAACTGTTAGAGGGGCAACTAGAAAACAAAAAGATTTTGCTTTGCCTGATGTACCGGCCTCCTGGTGGTGTTCCTGGGGAGTTCTTTGAGAGTTTTGAATGTTTTATGTCACGACTAAGAGTGAATAATTTAGATTGTATTTATGCGGGTGATTTTAATTTTAACCTATTACACCTAGATGAGGTGAATATTTTTTTTTTTTTTTTAATTTGACGGGTTTGTCTAATTATTTTCCAACAGATGGAATAACTGATCATCCAGAAACTTTAAGTGATAATTTTTTTTGTGCCTGGAAGTTTGATTTCTAAATGAGTTTGTGGTGTTGCGATTGTACCGGGATCTGACCATTTCCCAATAATTTGTTCGTTCAATTCTTTGAGTAAAGAGAACTCTTAAGAGTCGAGAAAAATGTAAATAAGGCAACTTAAGTCGGTAAATTTGAGAAGATTACAAGAAGCTATTAGTTGTATATCATGGGATGAACTTTTAGAAGAAAAGGAAGATGTTTCAGTCGCTTTCAATGAGTTTTTAAATGTAATTTTACCAGTTTATGATTATTGTTGCCCGATAAAATTGTGAAGAAAAGGAAAAAAGAGCCTAGAAAACCATAGATTAATGCTGCAATAATAGAAAATATTGAACAAAGAAACAAGCTTTAGCGTTTGTATCTGGAATCAAATACGCAAAAAGACTTGGAAAGATTCAAGCAAGCAAGGAACTTGATGTATTCTCTGAGGAGATCCGCTATCAGAAATTATTATTCTGAAAAGTTTAGTGAAAATGCTGGTGATGCGAAAGGTACCTGGCAAATTATAAATGACGCATGGATTGGTGAACGTAAAAATTATAAAACTGATGAAATTTTTGTGAATGGAAAGCGAGTAGTTGAACCGAAGCATATTGTTGATGAGTTTTGTGAATATTTTTCAAAGATTAGGACTTCAATTAGAAGTGATATTGCTCAGTCTAGTGATTTGAGTGTGAATGAAGGCTTCATTGACGAAATATGGTAGGAAAACGCAATGGTTATCGAGCCCCGTACTATGCTATAACTTGAGAATATTACGAAGGCAATTAAGTCGAATTCAGCCGTGATAGATTGCCTAAGAGTTAAAGCTTTTAAAGCTGCTGCATGCTATTTATTATCATTTATTTTATTCTTGATTAATCTTTTAATGGAGAAAGGCCAATATCCAGATGCTCAAAAGTAGGCGAGATTCATACCACAGGACAAGGGTTGAAATAAGCAAGAAATGGCTAATTGGAGACCAATATCAATCCTACTTTTATTTAAAAAAAAATGAGAAAACTATGTACGGACGACTATATAGACATCTTGAGTCCTTGGGATAACTACGCAATACTCAGTTTGGATTTAGAAAGGGCCACTCAACAAGTTATATGGTGCATCGTTTGGTTGATAATATCAACATAGCATTTGAAATTGGAAAAATTTTCGCTAACAATTTTTATTGATTTTAAAAAATCTTTCGATACGATTGATTTTGAATTATTGCTGCGTAGACTTAGTGATTTGGGTATCAGGGATAATTGTCTTTAGTGGTTTATATCCTATTTGCATGAAAGATCAATGCGGGTTGCGATTAATGATAATTCAAGTGCTACACACAATCAAATTGTGGAGTTCCATAAGGATCTTTTTTGGGACCACTTTGACTTCTAGTATATGTTGATACGATTTCTTATATGTTTTGTATGTATGTCTAGTATATGTTGATTTGCAGACGACACTGCAATAACAATTGCAGAGGCGAACTTTCTAGATCTCGTAGTTCGCGCAAATGATGTCTTGCAGTACCTGAATAAATTTACTAGTCTCAGTTTTTTAAGTGTTAATGTTAGTAAAACTAATTATATGATTTTTAGCCGTACCGGTGTTATGATAAATTCTTTGGACAGTATTTGCTTTGGTGGTACTATTATTAATTAAGTTTTGAAATGAGGTATTTGGAATTTTTATTGATTGTAATTTGAATTGAAGAAACACAGTGAAATTATATCGTCGAAGCCAGCATAAGGCCTAGTTTTACTTCTTCGTTTTCATTATTTTTTCCCGGTTACAGTTTTAAAGATTATTTATGGTACGATTATCCAACATTATATTGTATATAGGTGTGCTCTTTGGGCAAGCAATTTTTATGAGAGCAGTTCTCTTGTAAGAGTTTAGTCTTTTTATTTTCTTTCTTCCTCTTTCTTCTTTTTTTTTTCTTGTTTTCTTTCCTGTTCTTACTATTTTTCTCCAATTCTTTTTAGTTTATTGATTTATGTTGTTGATTATGTGAATTGATTAATTAATTGAGTCGCTACACACAGGTTATTTGACCTTCTAGAAGTTGACTATGTTTGTTTAATTTTATTTGTTGTTTTGTGAATCGATCAATAAAGAAATCTCTCCACAAAAAAAATATCTATAAATCATTCAATTAAGGGGGTGAAATAGAGGCGAAACAATTACGAACTTTAAAATATCAATTAATTTCACTTAGTTTCTATTTCAATGTATTCCGTCTCTTTTATTTTTAGCTTACGTTAGTGTTTTAAAAATAAAAATTTGGGTTGTATGAGAAAAACATTAAATATTAGAAAATTTTCAAAAATTAAATTTGTATTTTCTAATTAGGATTCGATCAGAATTGACAAAAACATAATACTTCGTATTGAAAAACAAATATAATACTTACTAAGTTGATAAATGACAAAACTTATATTTTCTTTAGTTACAAGGCATAGAGTTATCCACTACCCCTCCCCTCTCATTACACCTTCCAGTTGTTAAATTTCTATACCCACAATTTCAGCTTTCTTAATCTCTTTATTTTACTAATTTGTTGTTTTTTTTATTTTTTAATCACGAGACTAAATTTTGTACATATATCTTTATTTGGTTTATTTCCTTTTAATCCTGCGAGTTTTAATTGTTTTAATAATTTTTAACGTTTTTTACAACCTCTTTGAAATTTTGAAAATTACTTTTTTCTCTGACTATCCCTATGAACCTGTGTGTATTTTCTTATTATTATTTCTGTGTTTATTGGCTCAGAAGTCCAAATTCGGCCTATTGGAGCTGGTGGTAGAAATTTTTCAGACATAAATCTTGTATTACCGTAGTTTTTTCTTTTTATTTTTTTTTTGTATTTATTGACTCGAAAGTGCAAATCCGGCCCATCTGGGCAGGTGGTAGAAATTTTTCAGAAATATATCTTGTATTAGCTTAGTTTTTTTTCTGGGCAGGTGGTAGAAATTTTTCAGAAATATATCTTGTATTAGCTTAGTTTTTTTTCTTTTTATTTTCTGTATTTATTGACTCGAAAGTGCAAATTCGGCCCATCTGGGCTGGTGGTGACATTTTTCAGAAATAAATCTCATAGCCAGCTTGGCCATAGGTGCAGCAACAATAGCAACGGACCCCTCTTACATATCAAAGTTAGCATGAAGAAAGCAAAAGAGCAAAAACTACGAAAGAAGCATAAAATTAGGAGAAATGTTATATCAACTGTTCATGGGATGGAAGGGCAAGCAAACAATAATCCGTGCCAATAGTAGCTGAAACGTGATAAAACACAAGCTTAAAAACAGTTTAAACATCAAAAGAGTCTTTTTTTATGCCAATTCCCATTAGGAATTGTTCATTGTGTTTGAAGTTATCCATTACAAGCTACTAGCATAAGGAAATTTGCATAATTTCAGAAAGTCCCGCTACTATTATTTTTACACCTAGTATTTTAATTAGTATAATAAATTGAGCACGAGCGGGCTGCAAATTTCAAAAACAAGACTTGGATGCATTGAGGGTATTATTCTTACCAAACTGACAAATGAAATAGTCTCTATTCCTTTCAGTCACTAAGCAGAGGAATACACCAAAGTCCGGCTTAGCAGCGACAATACTAGCAGATCCTATGATATGCAAAAGTAAGTGTAAGTACCGCACAAGAGCAGAGGTTACAAAAACGCGGAATCAAAACCCCAAAGAGATAGAATCTTAATGAATGATAAGAGCATCACCTTCAAGTTCTTTGATGGTGACAGACTCAGTTTCAAAAAGCAGAGTTTTCAAGCCACTGTCTGTAAAATTTCGTATTTTCAGAGTCAACGCAGTAGCTTTAACTTTTTAAAAGGTTACATATCCCGTGTATCGCTTTTTCCTGCGACTTTTTATTGAACAGATGGCAGTGAAAGCTTGGGAAATGGTGCATTCAATGGCCAACTGAAATCTCTAGTCCCCTTTATAAGGTAAAAATTCATCGGAAGGCAGCCAGTCCCCTCTCAATTTTTTTGCCCCCATGTATTCCTATCTATGATATCAAATAAAAATTGAAAGATAGCCGATTCTCTCATAATAGTGAAAAAGTACAGGAATTGTACCTCCAGGGTAAATCTGACCCACAATGCACCAACGACATGGGCTCCAAAGTGTGCAGATAGCTTATTCTTCACTGATTCCTTGTATTATAAGTTGTGCGCAGGTTGCACCTTTCTAAATCCAGAGTCTCACAAGGACTTTCAATAAGTAGGCTATGAGTAGAGGTATAAACTGTACTCATGACCTTTGCAACCCTCCATCCCTCTCCTCCACCACCAATTCTTAACAAAAAGCTAGACAGGCCGCACTTTGTATTAACCGATATAATGCAATAATTTTCAGCACGCATGATCGAAGGGTAAACAGGAGGTCCGAGGTAACTTGTTGTAAAAAAAAGAGATTATTTCCTGCCTTGGAGCAAAAAAGGATTAAGTCCAAACTTACAAATTTCATAAAATAACTGAATCAGTACAAACAAGAGATAAGTCCTAACTCATTGCAAAAAAAGTCCACTCTCAGTGCACAATTAAACTAAATCCTGCCTCGATGCAAAAATGAGCTAGATTCTAATTTCATTGGAAAAACAATCCAATTCCGAACTATAAGTAATATTTGTATGTCAAATCCCTTGAAAGCTACAGCGTCGTTTGTGTTTCGATGAAAGCAAATATCTATAGAAAAAAAAACAAGCAACTTCTAAAATCAGATGTACTTATCTAGTACAAACATAAGCTAAGTCCTAACTCATTACAAAAAAGAAGTCCACTCTCAGTGCACAATTAAACAAAATCATGCCTCAATGCAAAAATGAGCTAGGTTCTGATTTCATTGCAAAAACAATCCAATTCCGAACTACGAGTAATATTTGCATGTTAAACCCCCTGAAAGCTACAGTGTCGTTTGTGATTCGATAAAAACAAAATATTTATAGAAAAAAGGAAGCAATTTCTAAAATTAAGTATACTTATAAATTTTGATTTAGTATTTCTATTCAAAACGAGACTACTTTTCGTCCACATTTATCTCTTCAATTCCATTTTATTCAAAGTTAGAGGAAATTGATGCCTAAATAAGATTTTTAAGACGTCAACTGGTAGTTTATTTAGCAGTATGTTTAGTTTTCAGCAAAGCACAAATGACAATGGAACCCTTGCTTAAAGGGGATAGAACCTGATTCTTATTGCGATAATTTCCGCCCTTTCTAAATTTAAGTTAGCCGTCTATTTTATTTCTGTTCGTTTAAAGTAATATTTATAGATTCATAGTAAACTTTCAGATCGTTATAAATTTGGCCTATTAAATTACTATTCCTGCTCGTTTAGTATTTAAACACAGTTCTTTTTTTACTTGCAAGGTTATATTAGACAGCGTTTTAAAATTAATTCCTGGGAGGGTAGGTGAAGTTTGCGTGTTACCTGTCTTTTTTTTGTCAAATCTTAATTCTATAGAAAACGTTACAACGGCATTTTTAAGGGCCAAAGTGTATCGAGAACAACCAGCTCCTTACGCCACCAAATTTTAGGAGAGATTTATGCCGATTTTACTTGTCTAAGTAAAGAACCATAGCATGATACTAATGTCAAAGCGAAAAGGACCAAAATACAAGCTACGGACTAACTAAATTCACAAACGATCTGAAGTCTTGACGCTATGCAACAATGAGATAAGTCTTGACTTGGTGCCAAACCAGCCAAGTCCAATACAGGTAGGTGGCACGCTACGAAACTACACAAAATCAAACGAGACAAGTCCAGCATAAGTGACACGATACAAAATTATGAGGCCCCATTAAGTGTGAAAGTGAACGAAATACAAGCAGCAGGCTGGTTCGGTGCCAAAACGAGCTAAGTATTGATTCAGTGCAAAAGTAAGTATGTATGCCTGCTGCCCTACGGCAAAAACCAGGGAATTTCTGTATCACTACAAAAATGAGCAAACCTAAGCTGCAGAATTTCCACGACCACACGGAAAATAAGTTTTGACTTGAGACTAAAACCAGCCAAGTTATGTCTCGGTGCAAATTAATCAAGCCCACAGTCGGTGAGAAAAGAAGCCAAGTCTCGACTCATGGGAAAAAAAATTAAGTCCAAGATGCGAAATTTCGGTGGCAGTGTTTGCACATGAGTTAAGTCCTGAATCAGTACACAAACGAGACGGTGAAAAAAAAATCAGTCAAAGCTACGGAATTTCCATAGCAGTGTGTTTGCACATGAGTAAGTCCTGACTCACTACAGAAACAATCTAAATCTAACCTGTGGACTGACTAAGGTACATAGAGAAATAAATATTCTCGTCTTGGCGCAAGGACGGACAAACTTCTGTTTCGTTGCTAAACCAAGTCTTGCAAAAGCAAGCAAAGTCCTGGCTAGGTGCAAAAACGAGCTAAGTCAAACCTGTAGACTACCGGTGACTCGGTGTAAAATTCATCTAAGTCGTGAAACAAGACTGAATTATCTATCTGAGAACCAGAGAACTGAATCCCGCATCTCTTTAAACTTCTTGGAAAAGATTCTAGAAAAGCCAATGTCGAATGCCAAATTCGAATTTTGGAGTTTTTTCCTGAATTTTTTGGTTTCATGCCTGTTGTATTTTAATCGAATAGTAATATCAAAAGTACACAAGATGTCATGAACTGTCTTGTAAGCGATCGTTCACTCAGAAATAATTCCCAAAGTTGTCATGAAGCGCCAAATTTAATGGAAATCTTAGAAGTAACTTAATTCTGGACATGGTAGAATCTTTTTCCAACGCAGATAGGCATATATTGATCTTTTAAGAACTGTAGCAGACATTGGTTTTCCAAAAGCGAATTTCCTCTACGACTCTTTCTATTGTGAAGGTTAGATTTTGTGATTTCCTGCTTTCCATACATTTTTCCATGTAAAATGTCCTAGCTTTGAAGCTAGGAAATTTTTGGGAAATAATACTGTAAATCCTGATTTCAAAACACATAAGTTCCGATTAAACAAAAAGAAAAGAAAAAAAGATTTTGATGTTAATTATATAACAGACGAAAAGTTTTGGAATCATAATTGGTCACCTATTAAGCTGGGTCCCAGATAATGTGGGGAAACTCAGGAGCCTTGATCAATGCTATCGTACAGTGTAGAGGTAAGGATCAGTTGGACCCAAACTCAAACACATATGATCCCTTTGAGAAGAGTAAAAAGGCTTGCCAGCCTAGTGGTCATGTCAGCGTACTACGGCATTGCCACGGCATCCATGGAACTCTGTGTGTAAGATTTCAACCTGTAGAGAATTTTTCAAGGAAGAAGCAATCAAACAAGTACTGTTGAAAATTGCTGACCAATGATATCACAGACAGTAGTTCCAGAGTGGGAAGCAAAAAGCCACGTGGACGCATGCAACTCATTACTGCAGACACAAACATTTGTACCATATCTGAAAACCAAGCATGTCTTGAGGGCTCTGAGAATGTTACGAGCAGACAAAAAAGTGAATTGGAGTGTTATAAAGCTACAAACAGAATAGCACTAAAGGGTAACCGTATTGCACTGCTGTAGACCCGGGACGTTCTAAGATCACAGGTAACGAATTTGCAGATGAAGCAGCTAAAACTTACACGTCAATGACCTTGTTATCGACCGGAACCTTTCATTCTCATATGTTAGATCCGCTGGAAAGCTATTTAAACAAGATTAACCGTTAAGAGGATGGAAAAGATGGCACTGAATGCTGATATTTAAAAAAACAAAGGAATTAATTCCAAAGTTTGATCCTCCAAACATCTTCTTCGACTTAAAAGGTCGGAAATACTATTTTTAATTGAAGTCACTATAGGAGCTAGGAATTTTTAGAATCATTTCAATAGAATTGAGAGATTCTATTATCCGATTTTCCAAAAATGTCAGATAGCCGATGAGACAAGAAGGCATCTGATAGAAGAATGTTCAGCAGGGTTCAGATATCGTCTGGAGACATTTCAAAGGTTGATGTTAAGCTGGGAGATGTTGTGGAGGGTAAAGTAAGACATCTGGCATATAAGGATGGGGAAATTTTGCCCCTAGTCCCCGAACTATTGATTTATGATTTTATGGGAGAGCGGTAGGATACTGAAGCAGCGGGGTTTTTTGGCCTGTGATACAACTTAGTCGGTGGCTATGCCCATACTACTAAATAAATAATTTGGTTTAAGTAAAATGTCATAGCTTCGAGGTTTAAACAATTTTAAAAATCAAATTCCTTCTTATGCTGTTAAACTTCAAATTATCTTTCGACAGCCTAAGTAAAATTTTGTAACTCTCATAAATTTTGGGAAGTAATACCAGAAATCCAATTTCAAAACATAAGTTTTGATTTTTTCATAAATTTTAATTTTGAGGTTAATTATATTTCAGATGGCTAATGCTATTTAAAGAAAGAAAGAAGACATGATAAAGGTAAGGTAAAGAATACAGCATTGGACTTAACAGTCCCACCTGGTGGTGCTGATCTCCGTTTCAAGGCCAAAAAGACATAACCTCTTCAAATCCAAAAATCAATCGTAAACTAAGAAATAAAAGCTCACACAGTGAAGCATTTTAAGGATGTTCATTAACCATACTAAATAGTACACAGTCATAACATAGGAAAAACAAATACAATGCAGATACGGGGTTGGGCGATTACTTCGTATACACGGAACTTAAATTCAGAGCTTCTCTAATTAAATGATGACCTTAAATAATAACTCAAAATAATGAAAAAGTATCTGCGAACGTGAAGGAATATGCACATTCATTGCCCATGAGATGCAGTTACATATGTTGCTCCATAACTGTGAACTATAGGTCACAGTTACTGCATCACTCCACGGGACCTTAGAACCGGTAATCTGGTTTACAACTCTTCTTTACTATTTTTTAATAGCGTCAATTGATTCAATTTTTGAATGCCTTGGATGAGCCAGCATATTGTTTCTTTTATGGAAAGTTTCCAAGAAAAGGTGGATATCCACCACCGAGTTCTTTGTGAGTGGTCATGGTCACAATAGATTTCCACCTTAAGAAATTTAGGTTTTTCACCATCCGATGTTGTTTGAATCCCTAACTACTGTAAAAGAACGAGCCAAAAAATTCATTAAAGAAACAAAACAAATAACATGTTATTACAAGGATTAGGTTTCTGCGCAATTCAGTGCTTGTGGTACATATAATTTTCCCCTGAATTTGACATCACATGCAATTTGTTCCTCTTTTAAATTCTGGAAGACTTGACACGTTCCCTTTCTGCAGTTAGTGATCCATTTAGTATCTCTAGCTTCAGCCACTTCCACGAAATCAATAATCCGTTTAGATGCTGCACATTACCCCGTCACTTTAATTAAACATATCTACCACGATGACAGTAATCTTATGCCCCTTTTTATCTCTCCATCACCGAAGAACTGTCTGTTAATAATAATACCACTGCCTTCATAAACCTCAAAGATAAAACAGGACTAATAGAAAGTAATTAAGTTTAGAGGAATTATCTGGAACAAAAGTTACTTTTATCTTTGGGTGGAACAGACACGTCTTCGTTTCTTCTCCTTCTCGAACTGAACTTCATAGGCTATAACACTTAATTGGAAGCTAATCCATAGGGGAAACATGTACATTTTTGTTTGTAATTATATGGTCAAAAGTTAGACAGTCATATTCTTATTCGTCATTGACAGGAGAAGAAAGACCTAATATGATTAAAAAGCATTTAGCTGCCCAAATACAATCTTTAAGCTTAGAACGGGAGTGGTTAAAGTACGGTTCATGGCTACCGTTCCACTCTAAGACCTTTACTATTTAGTTCGAGCAAAAAAAAAGACTTAGCACACTTTCCTTCACAGTTGATAGAAAGGATAAAATAAAGATTTGAGAACGTTTTTCACGTCTCTTTTTTTACAATGTTGCAACACAAATAAAACGGCAAAATTGCCCCAGAACTGGCTATAATTCAGGAAAACTGTTTACCCAAAAGACTATCTCCCCTCACAACTAATACCTCCCAGATAAGAATTAGCACAAGCAAAATCACGAAGTTTTATTTTCTTCACCCCAAATATGACATGTGTAATGCTGAAAATTTGTCAAAAAAGTGGGCAAAGTATACGTCTTACTTGGAAATGCCTACGGGTGCCACATCAAAGTACTTCAAAAACAAATGGGAAAGAATTTTGCAATCACCGGAACTTGCCGCCCTTACGACTCAATTTTGCAGCGCTTAAGCGAAGCTACATGAAACTAGTGCAGCAATTGATACATACTCCATCTAGTGCAGCAACTGATGCAATAACTGATACATATGTAGACTAGTATACTTTAAAACCAGTACAGCAACTGATACACACTAATGTAGACTAGTATATTTTAAAACTAATGTAGCAACTGATACATACTCTATCTCCCATGAATGTGTGGTGGGAAAACTATGAACTAAAAGCTCATTTATTTTTCTTTCATCACACGCTGCACTGTAATCAGCATAGGTCCAAGGTACACAACTCTCCTCTACTACATGCCAAACCAATTGGTTATTACAGTCAGGCCTTCAACATTAGCCCACCCTTTTCAAAAATATGCGGCAATCCCGGTTAAGTAGGACCATACACAAGACATGGCCATAAACAAGCCTGTATGTTAGACCAATCTCAACTGGAATAAAGTAGCCCGATAATGGCAGATTCTCACATCAATAAAATTGAAACTACAGTATACGTTTTATTTTACCACCTGGGCTTTCCTTTTTTGCGTACCCCTCACGACTGCCACTGGCTGCATATCCGAATTGTTCTTTTTCTTGAATTTCTGTCATCAAATTAATATCTTTAGTTTCTCCGTGACTTTAACTAGTTTAAAGTCCATTACTTTTTGCCTTTACGAGTATGCAAGGATACACTTTTTATAATTAGAACTTAGGGCCTACATACCGTCTCCATCTTCAATTCCAGCTGCTTTAGCTTCAAATTTGGCTTTCAGATCCTGTTGTGACCTCAGAAATCGAACTTGAACAGGCTTCTCGTGCCCGATTTTGTCGAATTCGGCTTCAAGTTCAGATACCTATAAGCAATAAAGATATTATATTTGCACTGCTAACTCAGACACAACTAAGGTTGTATTTCTGAGAACTTCTATGATCCCTCCCCCCCCAAAAAAAAAAAACACATACCTGGGATATAAACAACTCGATGTAACAATACCTCACACCCTACACCAATATAATTAAAACACATACTCTTACATAGGGATATAAAAAACGTAGATAACTTCGAAGACCACACTGCCTTTCCATGACGAAACAACTCGATGTAACATTACCTCAGACTTTTTATCAATGTAGTTTAATAAAGCACAGGTTGAAAATTCAAAGAACAAGTACTAATTATTGCTTTCTTGAAGAAATTTGTCATATTTTTTTTTTTTAGTTTAAAAGAAAAAACATATTTATATCGGTGATAAATCCGGAAGGGTGGACATATTTGGACTTGAAGCATAGTTTTATATTATTTCTTTGGAAATAAAAATCCGTCGTGCTTAATGAAGAATGTTTAGAAACGTGGTGATTCAGATAATTTAGCCCTGAAGTTCTGGGGATAGAACACAACCATTAAGATTGGGATGTATAGTCTTTCTATTGGCGGACAAGATATAAAGTTGCGTCTTAGGTTCAAACTTAAAACTAACCGAGAAAAATATTTATGACTAATCACTAATCAGGCTCGGGGTCAAATTTAAGAGGGCACATATCCATTATGTACGGCACATTTTGCCCAGTCTAGGAAATAGCATAAAATGTACAACGGCATAAGATTCATGGCTATTTCAGTGATAGCTATCTTCTAAGAAAACTTTATAAGAAGTGCAAAATTGTACAGTCACAGTAGCTACAAGGACGCAAACCTAATGAAAAAAAAATTAGCCACCAGCAACCTTTCATGGCTATGCTATGCACGAACAATATGCCAAAGGTTTTATAGAAATATATTAATATTAATAGTTTTATTTTGCCCGCTCAAACAAAAAAAGAGAAAAATGGAGCAATACAAAAAAAAGGAAAGGAAAAACAAGAACACTCAGCATCAAAGAACAAAATTAAGATGTAACTTCTTCATTCGCACTCGTAGATCAGATTTTGAGGCAAAACTCGAACAATGTTTACAACGGCTTTTTTTCTGCACTTGTTTCAGTAGACGGAACAACGACAATTGGGTCCATCATATTTTGGGATCTTAGAACAAATTTGTTTCTCTTGTAGAGCGGGTATCGAGGCAAAAACTTGAGGTATTTCCAGTATATAGACCGGAATTTTAGTCTGTCAGTTTGCGTAGACCAGTCCCATAGCGGAGACGATAAAGCAGGTGAGGGAGAGCAAGTGCTGCATAAAGCTTTGCAAGAATTTTCCTGTTGAAGCTAAATTTCAGAGAGACAAGCTTCCCGTAAATTGAACGAAAACTCTCGGTAATTTTCTCGATTACCAGTAAACGAGAACTTTTGACATCATCACCGTAGGTTATTCCCAGGTACTTCGTGGTATTTCCAGGGAAAATTTTCATTTGTTTAACTTTAAAAGCCTATATACAAACGCACAACTCAGACTCCGGCGGAACCCGAACTGATGATAATCCAATCTACACTTCCCCAAAATTTCTGGAAGCAGAAGTAGCTAGAGGACTTTACTGAGAACTTGAAATGGTAATTGGTCTATATCTTTTGCACTGATTTTGATCTTTCCCCTTTTGGGGGATATTAGACAAAACACCAGCAAAAAATGAGCTGGGAACCATACCGCGATCAACACACATCTGGAACAGAAGAGTGACATGCACAAACAAAAGGTCAATGTTCGTGCCTTAGGTTATCCGGACAAATACCATCGAGACCAGGTGCCTTTCCGCGTTTTAATTTACAAACTGTTTTAGCTAGAGCCGATTTAGATATCACAAAGGTATTTCGCACTTTTTATAAGATTCTCATTTTTTCGTTTAAGCATTTACCACAATCCCGTCCAAGCTTGGGGTCTTTGTAATCAGGGAAGTGTAAATTGGAATATCGTCAGTTCGGATTCCCCCGAAACCTTGCGCGTTTGTACATATGCCTTAACCACTCCTCCTACGCAATGTCAGATGAGCACGTTATCCCACTGGTCTGGGATCTCTTGAAGAACTCCCACACCACTTTCGGGTTTTTTGACGCTTGCTCTAAAACCTTATCAGCTTCTTCACTTTTCATTTTTTTTCATTAGATTTAGGTAGTCCTTCTTTGTGCTCCGAAACAGCTAGAAGATCACTCCAGATCTGGGCTTCAGATTCCTTCCAGATACTGTACTACAACTTAACACGTTTTTTTTGCCTATTTGACTAGGGGACACTTGTCCCAACATGGTTTTTGAGAACCAGAACACACCTTACGAAAGGGGGTCAGCTAACTTTTCCGCGGTTTTTATGGCGTGGCAAATTTACTCACAATAGATGCTTAAAGTGACCAAGTCTTGGACACTGTGCACTAGTAGCTGGTAGGGCCCTTTAACTTTGCTCAGGGTTTCGTCACAGGTGTGTTGATACAGCGCTGTGTCAATTTTTTCCCACTCAGTTTTGATAAAGCGTTTTTCAGTTGCGCAGGTGGCAGCAGATCCAAAAGGGACACTGAAAGATAGACCTAAATGGTCGCTACAGGCATGGTCGGAGTCAGCGTTTATATTCTTCATGAGTGGGAAGTTTTTATCACATGGTCAGTATTACTCGTAGAGCCACTATTGTGCATACAAGTAAACTGCTGATATTAGTCACAAAAGTATATCCCATCTGGGGTATATATATATATATATATATATATATATATATATATATATATATATATATATATATATATATATATATATATATATATATATATATATATATATATATATATATATATATATATATATATGTGTGTGTGTGTGTTTTTAACTACGTAAAACATGCAAATATACAACATTCTTCGCTGTCCCATTGTCTGTACATATAAATAGATTGTCAGGTTTACTGACTCTTGAACATGCAACATATAATTGTCCATGGGAAAAACAATCCGTATTCAGATCTATACATCATTATTCTAATGATGTGTCCCTGTGTCCCGGTCGTCATTTATATTCCCTGTGTCCCGGTCGTGATTGTGTCCCGGTGTCCCAGTTTGTAATTTCTCTTTGAGTGTCCCGGTCGTCATTTATATTCCCTGTGGCCCGGTGTCCCGGTCGTCATTTGTGTCCCGGTGTCCCGGTCTGTAATTTCTATTCGAACAATCCCTGTGTCCCAGTCGTCATTTATATATCCCGCCTGAGCCCCCGGCGTCCCCATTGTAGTTGTGTCCCTGTGTCCCGGTCGTCATTTATATTCCCTGTGTCCCGGTCGTGATTTGTGTCCGGGTGTCCCAGTCTGTAAGTTCTCTTTGAGGTTCCCGGTCGTCATTTATATTCCCTGTGTCCCGGTCGTCATTTGTGTCCCGGTGTCCCGCTATGTAATTTCATCAGTTGACAAACATGACGTCAGTCGACAAACAACTTCATGACGCATACAGCTCAATCCTTATAATGACGTCAGTCGACAAACATGACGTCAGTCGACACACAAACATTACTTCACTCGACACAAACATACACAGACAACTTATTTTTATATATATAGATAATATCTATTAAAAGGTCAAAAAAATGAAAATTTGTAGTTGCAGTAACTATAAATGATGATTCTTTGGAACCAACACCTGAACTATTAAAACGTAATAAGATGTGAAATTCGACAATCTGGACAATCAGTTGCGAGAGCACCAATATTAACAGCTGAAGCAAATGCCATTGCAAAATTGTCTGAAGTAATCCAAATCCAAAAACGTGTAAAAAATGAAAATGAAGAGGAAAGACACGGGCGGTTAGAAGATCTGCGAAAACGACAAATAGAGCATGTTAAAAATGAAAATGAAGAGCAAAGAGATTCTTGGTTAGAAGATATACGACACCGAGCAAGTGAGCGAGTGAAAAATGAAAATAAAGACCCGAGATGTCAATAAAAGCGGCGAGAAGTCAAAAATGAAAATGAGGAGCAAAGACACACGCGGTCAGAAGACAGGCGGCACCGAGCAGGTGAGCAAGTCAAAAATGAAAATGAAGAGCAAATACACACGGTTAGAAGACATGTGACACCGAACATGTGAGCGAGTCAATAAAAATTAACCTGGACAGAAAGAATCATAATGTGTCAAAATTGAAAATGATAGCAATGACGGTTGGGTTTGGGACTTTGACACGGATAAGGTATTCAATGCCTACCATACCTTTGTTAAAAAACAAAAGTTCAGCGATATGTATTTCATAATGACGAAAGATAAGCCGAGGTAAAACGAACCAAACAAATTGAAAATGATAGCGATGATGATTGGGTTTTGGATTTTGACGTGGATAAGGTCATCAATGCCTATCATACCTTTAAAAATCAAACATATGGACTAGATAAATCGTTGGAAGAATAAGATGTTTTTATCCCACCATCTGAACAATTAAAAGAAACAAAGGCTCGGCGATATGTCTTTCATATTGACAAAAGACAAGCCGAGGCAAAAGTAAAAGCTCTAATAAAAAAAAAAAAAACAATTTTACAAAGGCACCACTTCCAATTTAAGGTCCATTTGGACGTCTTGACATCAAGAGAAGACTCAAATTGTCTGCGTTTAAAGGACAAGCGACGGTGAGATATATATAGAAGCCCGCCGCGTGCCAAGTACCGAGGCGAGGCGGCGAAGCCACCTCGGTTCTTGTTGCCATTTTTCTTCGTCAGTTGGAGAGAAAAATAAACATTAAGATTCCTCCTAGAAGAACTCTTAATGTTTATTTTGGTTTATTTTGGTGTATATGTATATATATATATATATATATATATATATATATATATATATATATATATATATATATATATATATATATCTATATATATAAAAATAAGTTGTCTGTGTGTCGAGTGACGTCATGTTTGTCGACTGACGAAATTACAGACCGGGACATCGGGACACAAATGACGACCGGGACACCGAGACATAGGGAATATAAATGACGACCGGGACACTCAAAGAGAAAGCGACCGGGACACAAGGAATGTTCGATTAGCAATCACCATCAACAAAGCACCGGGACACAAATGACGACCGGGACACAGGGAATATAAATGCCGACCAGGACACTCAAAGAGAAATTACAGACCGGGACAGGGGAACACAAATGACGACCGGGACAAAAACGACGACCGGGATACCGGGACACAGGGAATATAAATGACAACCGCGACACTCAAAGAGAAATTACAGACTGGGACACCGGGAGACAAATGACGACCGGGACACGGGGAAACAACAACAACGGGGACGCCGGGGGGCACAGGGGGATATATAAATGACGACGGGGACAAAAGGAATGTTCGATTAGCAATCACCATCAACAAAGCTCAAGGGCAATCAGTAGAATAATGAGGTATAGATCTGAATACAGATTGTTTTTCCCATGGACAATTATATGTTGCATGTTCAAGAGTCGGTAAACCTGACAATCTATTTATATGCACAGACAATGGGACAGCCAAGAATGTTGTATATTCGCAAGTTTTACGCAGTTAAATATATATATATATATATATATATATATATATATATATATATATATATATATATATATATATATATATATATATATATATATATATAAGAGTTCTTCTCGGAGGAATCTTAATGTTTATTTTGGTTCCTCTCCAACTGACGAAGAAAAATGGCAACAAGAACCTTTATTTAACGCAGTACTGTTTCTAGGAAAAGCCACAAGAAGGGCTTCTTTGATAGAAGTCACTGATATCTCGTGATTCTTAGGATTCTATTCAGAACTTGCTTCAATGGATGACTTGCATGTTTACACAAAATTGGGCCGAAATCAATTCATCTATGCTTGCCTGGTAGACTATTGGGAAATTTACAGCCGAGTTTAAACAATTTTCCAGATTTTACGTTTTCATATATATTTGAAAATCTTGTTTTGGGATGGGGGTCAACATATTATCATATTTAAACCCTGTAAAAAAAAGAATTATGATAAAAATATTACCGGACAGGGAAAGATATTCTTGAATACTTTCTGCCTTTCCTATATTTATATACAATTCGCCTACTTTCTTTTATTTTTTTTACAAATCTATCTCTCCTACCCCTGACAAACTCTTCCCTCCAAAATAAATTCCTACATATACTTCTGTAAGGTATCTATAACAATTTTACTTCCCCGGCTTTCTAGGCACAAATATACTCTTGACACCCAGCCTCCATCTCTTAAATAAAACCCAGTCTAGTCACATGGTGTTGGGGCGATACATAAATAATTCTTAGAATACATAAAAGCAACAACAGTTCAATCTCCGGAACGTCTTTTCAAATTTTCCATACTCCTTACAATTTACGATGTAATTAATATATATCTTACCTGAATAGGTTTCAAATTTGAAAGCTGTGGCTTCAAAGCTTGTCCAATCCACCGATATAATTCAATCATTAGAACCTTTCCCTCTTCACGAACATTCTTATCTCTGTCTTCCAGAATCGAAGGCACGGCCTTGAGCAAAGCTTTAACATTGATTACTTTCAATCCAAATTCACTAGAATGAAGTACAATATGAAAAACAAGTTGATTTACGTTGCCTGAGCCAAAGAGTATCGGTAACTTATAACAGTGGAATCTGGCGCTAGTGTCGACAAAAAAACTATCAGTGCCATCAAGCGTTTGGTGACACTTGGCTTTTTTTCCATTTTATAATAAGAATAATTAATTTAATTAGTACAATTGATAAAATTAGGGTAAAAATTAAATCTGATCTCAGTTCCTAACAAAAAAAAAATAATAATAAAAAAAATAAAAAATAAATAAAAAAAAACGATTCCAAATCTTGAAAAAATGCCATGTATCGCCAAACGCTAGATGGCGTTGAAAGTTTTTTTGTCGACACTAGCGCTAGTTTCCACAGTTATAAAAACCTATACTCTTTGACCTGGAGAACATAATATGCTACAGCAACCTTTGGTGGGCTATATCAAAACAATTTTGGTTTTGCTTCTTAACTATCGATTAAACAATGTAGTTGGAAATCCCTCAAAACTATTAAAACAACATATGCCAACAGTAGTTATTTCTACAAGAAAAACTACGACGTGTTCCTTAAAGACGGTCTCAAAATGCACTGTTCCTGTCTAAAATAAACTTGATTCCTTGTCTCCTGACACCTATTTTCAAAAATGTACCATGTATACAAGGTAATATTACCTTACTTAAAAACATAGCGCCTATTTTTTTATTTCATATAATATTATGGTAAGAATAACTTGGCCCCAGAAACAAATTTTTCTTCGCTTCAAATGTACATCAAGTCATTAGTAAGTGCTTGCCACATCTATCTAGCCTCTGTGATCTGCCTTTGAACGTGCAATACAATTCTTGCTTGCAAATCACTCTCCATGATAAACGAAAAAAAACAAATATTTTTTGGCCTCTAATACACATAAAAAAAAAATAGGTACACCAGCAAGCACAATTACAAATCCATTACTATCAAAGATAACTATAATTCAATCTCTATCAACGCTGATACGGTGAAACTAGATAAAGGTCACTACATGAAAAAGAAAATAAACATTCCAATGAAAGCAGTTACAACGTAACAGTTCATGTTCTTTATTTTCAATTAATAGTAGAAACTTGGCGCATTACTCTAAGTATGAAAAGTTGTCGACTTGATATAATTATTGCCCCAAACGATCCAGCCAAACTTCGTTTCTTACGAACCATGTCTCTGTTCTGCAATGGTAAGCTCTATTCTAGCAGAGAACTAGTCAGGTAGGCCAGATGCTACTTCTAGGAAATAAAATACGAATTTAATGTGCAGCATTCTTAGTCCCCTAGCTAAGATATCTGCTTGGAGCAATAAAAAATAAGTAGCTATAAATAAGCATTTTACATATCCTAAAGAAGTTGGGCAACTTTCCAACTAGAACAAAAGCTTTTCATTTGAAAATATAGTAGTTTCTAGAAACAGAAACAAGGCTTATTTTTTATGACTAGAGGGGTTATCACCTAAGTTTGACCTCCAATCACACAGAATGAAAATCAGCGCATGATTCCGGTTCGGACAAAGTGGTAACATGTGTGCCTCTCAGCTAAAAACTTGGATATGGGATGGGAGAGGGAATGATGAATGGTATTTTGTTACAAGAAATTTTAAACCACTTCCCTTTACAATTCAGATACTAGGAGGTCCTACGGTCCGTTTCCAGGCCAGAAAGCTTTAAATTTTCATAGCTAGGAGAAAACACAATTTCTGACACCTTATGGCCTGATAGCAACAGAACCATAGAATCTATCGGTCTAAAATTCTGGAGGAAAGTCTACTCAGCCCTACCTAGGTATTGGCACAAAATGTGAGCAGGAGTAAAATGTATGTGAAATGAAGCATTTCAAAGAATCAGTGTGCTTTCGTGTGGAAAGTGAGTGAGGCTCTAAAGTTACTTGTGTCTCTGTCGCTCCCCATTTGGGTATTTACCCAGTAATTTTAAATCGATCTGAGCACATGCACGTATAGATCGGAACACACACTTTGAAATAACCACTATCATCTCCCCTTGCCCCAAATACCAGCCACAGAAGTTTCAAGTTGGTCTGTAAAAACAATTGTTAACACTTCTTCTGAGAAATTATCAATGGGGACTCGGATTGTGCGGGAGATCCTATAGGACCACTTTGTTCGTCAAACTATGACTATTTAAAATTGTTGTGAGATTCCGGTTCAATTATGGTTTCAAATGTCTACCTTTCGACTTACAAGTTGGCGGTCGAGGAGGAGGGGTTTTGGAGCAGCCAACAGCCTATTTCGACTCTCTAATCATGCAGATTGAAAATCAGAGTATACTTCCTGTTCAAAAAAGGTTCAGAAGCCTACCTTTCCATTAAAGTATTGGCATAAGGGGGGGGGGAGGGAGTGACAGGGTCCATGGTCCCAACTTCTGCTCTACTAATACTAATTCAGAATCCATGGGCGATTTCACTCCAAAAAGTCGTAACATTCTTAGCTTTCTGCTAAAAAGTAGTTGATCAAAAGGGGAGAAGGGTAGAGGAGCCGTAGGTACCTTTGATGTCTGTAATCATGGAAATAGAAAATCAATACACGTTTCCAATCAAAACAAGCAGCATACCTGCGAACTTTTCTGCTAAAAATTTGTTAGTGGACCACGAGTAAGCGTGGTTTTGACTTTTTTTCGAGCCCGTTTGGAGCTCGATTTTGCAGTCAGGAAATGTCTTGTTTTTGAAAAGGAAAGTCTACACTTGTTTTTGTAACTTTGAAATAACCACTATCATCTCCCCTTGCCCCAAATACCAGCCACATAAGTTTCAAGTTGGTTCTAATGATTTATGTGACCAGTGATTAAAATCAATTCATTAAATCAGTGGGTGTCAGGATTAATTGGATTGGATCTGAGAAACAAAAATCATACAAAATCTAGTCTTTGGGAAAATGTTTGATTCTAGATAATTATTTTCGAGAGTTATCTCTTCAAGGGAAAATATTCTCTCAAAGAATACTTAACGATATAACAAAAATGATTCTCCATCTTTAGACTATTGTATGAAATTTTTACGTCGCTGGCCGGATACCATATCCCATGCGAGAGAAAGAGGTCATCAATGTTAAAAAAGTACATTTTAAGGGGACCAGGGGTGGCTTCAGAAGGGATCATCAATGTTAAATACGTACATTTCAAGGGGCGAGGGAGGCTTCGAAAAATATTAGTAAATATCAATGTTACGTAATAAATCTTATAATTTTTTACAGCGAAGAAAAAAGTAAAGAAAAGTAAAGTCAACATCTTTGTTAAAAATATGTTAGTGGGACACGAGTAAGCGTGGTTTTGACTTTTTCAGAGTCCGTTTGGAGCTCGATTCTGCAGTCAGGAAATGTCTTGTTTTTGAACAAGTAAACCCTACACTTGTTTTCCCCTGAATCAAAACTCAGGTTGTTTTTGCAACGAATCTAGATTGAGCTCGTTTTTACAGTTATTATTTTTGCACAA
Organism: Artemia franciscana; assembly: GCF_032884065.1. Lineage (NCBI taxonomy): Eukaryota > Metazoa > Arthropoda > Branchiopoda > Anostraca > Artemiidae > Artemia > Artemia franciscana. Next base: position 37,329,161 of record NC_088864.1, on the reverse strand, counting down.
ATTATTTTCAGATATTTTTCTCTTGGCATTTTCAAAATAGGGTATTTTGTTGACGGATTTTTTTTTAAGAAAAAAAAATAGAGGAATAATTTTATTATCTCGTTAACGAGATTTGATTAGTGTTACAACTCAAAATTTACCCGCCTTGGTTTAAAAATTGATGTTCTTGCGGTGAGCCAACTTTCTAAAAATCACTACTAAGAACAGAGCAAGGATAAGCTAGAATTTCTTTAATAATGAGAGAACTATTAAAGCTTAAGTCCCAAACACAAAAAAATGAAGCAACAAACTTAACAGAAATTACGCAAAGAAATCGCTATTAAGAGTATGGCAGCACTTCCGTCTCCTATCCTAAGCATATTGGGATTTTAGCATACTTTCAATCCGAGACTTGCGCCTGTCTGCTTGCCTCCTAGAAAGAGAGCTCTCCAACTGAAACCATAAATATGTCTCGTAAAGACAAAATGTTAGCGGAAAAGCTTCAGGGGGTCCTCTCTAACTTAGATAATAGAACCCCACTTCACCTGAAACACGGCGGGCTCTGGCTCAGGATAATGTAAAAACCATCCCTTTTGGTCAAAGGCAAAAAATATACGTAACTCTATTACATATACAAAGGGAGTATTATGTTGCGGGAGGTTTCTGACCTCCCAAAACACAAAGGTCCGAAAAAACCGAAAACCCCGTAATCTTCAGTACAAGAAAAATAGAGAAAAAAGAACAAAACTAAAGTGTTGCTCCTGCAACATAATAATAATAATAAAAAAAAAAAAAAAAAAAAAAAAAAAAAATCTGCTAAATCTTAGAGCAAATACTCAATGGCTAGGAGACGCATTCATCAGTGATAAATACGAACAAGTATGTAATTAATAGCCACGCTTCTACTTACTAATTGACGAACTTTCTCTATAAACCGTATATAACAAGGTATACTTCAGAGCTCTTCCTAAATTAAACTCGTATTATTGTTTCCTCTAGTTAAGGATCCCTCTGAAGCAGAAGAGTTTGCAACAAGTCTACAACTGTAACTTGCACGGAAAGGACAAGATACTTCTATCGCTAGATTCACTTATTTTCAGAACCCTCCATTGGCCCGGCCAAAATTATTATGTTCCTTTTACAGGGAGCATAAAAATTAATCTTGCATTTTTTTTAATTGAGCATTAACTACTGGGTTCATAATACATAAATAGTGAACTTACTATAAAATTCTAGACAAGGTTGCAACACAAGCTGCTACGACCTTAGGATTCTTTTGAGAAGAAAGGGCTCCAACCAATGTTTCTTGTACAACTTCATACTTTTCTATCTCAACATACATTAATATTATTTGCATGCCCAAGTCTTTCGTTTTTGCCCTCGCAGATCCAAGACACTTGGCCACAATTCCATTAAGTACATCTTGTGCTGTCCTAGAAAGTTAAATTACAGTTTATTATTTGTTGAAGTTTCGAATCGGGAATAGACTTGGGAATAAATGGATACAATCCTCAGTGTACACAGTATATCTCTCTTATGTTCTAGCAGACTACGAATCAAATTAAAAACGATTTTCTTTATACTATTTAGAGAAATATTTACTTATTTAAAGATTTTTTTAAGAGCGTTAGCTGATAAATTACCTCAAATATAATAGAACAGAATCGACATAGTCCGCATCAAATTAAAAATACGACAATAGTATCAACTTTGGATTCCGCCTTCCACACAATAAAGCTACAATCAAGATTCATCCCAACGAAACCGTTATGTTTTTTTTTTTTTTTTTTTTTTTTTTTTTTTGATTATAGAAATGCTTGAATTGCCTTTACTTTATTTTTATATCAAGTGTCTTATAATTTTATGGGTCTGGTTTTGCTAGTTACCGAAATTGTGATAAATTAATAAAGTGGCCTAATATTGAAGGATTATTGACTGCATGATGTCGTTAGTATCCGACGTTCTGTCCGTGGTAACCTAGGTTCAAAACCTCGTTCTGTTTTTTTTATCCTGTGGTAGCACAGGGGATTGATGCTCTGTTTGGCGATACGGGGCATGGGATTGAATCCTAGCTGCCGCGAGGTTAGGACACAGGCTTAGTGCCTGTCCCTATAGAAACAGCCAGCAATTAAAATGCCAATTCGACGCCGTATGTGCCATCAATGGCTCAGGAGGATCTTTATCCCTTTTTTATTGACTATATGGACATCCGCCAAGTATAGCGAATTCTTGGTCCAAGCAAAAAAGTCAATTGACAAAAAATTGCAAGGGATGATGTGGAGTCACCTTAAAAAAGAATGACAAGAGATTGACCACTATGGTCCTATAGTATATTTAAATAAGTTTTCATACTAGGCTACTTCGCTAGAACCATCAATACTCATAATAACCTGATAATGTTGTTGGCAAGAATTAAATTACATTGTACGATAACTAATTAGCCTTGAAATTAATGTGACGTATTATTCTCAATATTTCAGTCTAAATTTGGGTTTTCCAGAGTAAACGTTTTCAATCATGCTTTTAACACGCTAGACAGTTGAAAACTCACCGCAATGCGAAACTCTGACGACAAAGAATTTTATGCATGCAAACAAGAGAGAGGCGGAGCATCCGAAAATCCCCCTCCCCGACACCACAAAATAGGTTGGGGTTTAAAATACAATTTTTTCGTTTTTTTCTTAAGAGATCAATGTCAATTTTGCGGTGTGGAATTGAGATTGTGATAGAAATTCTGTACAAGATAAAATTTTCTTAAGCAATGATCTATATTTTCTTTCTTAAATACACTTACATAAGCCTGCAAAACAAATACAAAACGAGTTAAAATCAAAAAAACAATAAGATCTTTCACTTTATTTCGCAGCAGAAGGTTACCTGAAAAGAACTATGTGAGATAATAAATATTACTACTAAATCTTCCCCAGAAATCTAGAAAAGCGAAGCATCATTTTTCCACTTCAGAAAAATTGCATCGATAGTACACAATGGAAATGTCTTTGCCACCAGACAAAAATTTGCTGTCTAGGCAAGCATCGAGATAGAAAACAAGATTATCCCCCTCCTGACCACTTGGAGAAATTCCTTCTAATAGTGACAGACAATCACGACAAAAGAAATCTCACTTTCAAGACAGCCTTTTTAGGTTTTATTCCTTTAGCTCATGCTAAAAAAAAAAAAGAGTTTACTTTGGAACTCTTACAACTAAAATAAAAACAGCAGGTGAGAATCAAACTAGAATTTGAGATTTTGTTCTAGAAAGGCCTGAATAAGAGTTTTTGTACTGGAAACTACTTCATTCGAAAATATCAAAGAGGAAAGAGAGTCACTAGATTTGTTTTAAAACTTGATGTCACATACAGCGAAGTTCTAAGGGGGCTCTTCATCAGTGTTTAAAGTTATAAAACGACCCTTGTGGAAGCTCGACAGTGATACAGTCTATCAATATAAACAAGTGTGTGATAGCATTCTTGAATAGACGCAAGTCCCTTTTCCACCGCTTTGTCCAATTAAGACATACCAGCTGCTGAACAAAAATTTCTTTGAAGCATTTACTCTGCTTAACTATGACAAGCAATTCGATGCATCAGGTTCGTGGCTGTATCGTCTCAAAAAATAGCATAAACACTGAAATTACAGGATGATACATTGAATTAAGTGTTTGAGAAGCATGCCAGTCTGGTAAGTTCTAGTTTCACCAGTGGTTTGACAGTGATAGGACATTCTAAAAGTGCCTTGTCAAAGCCTTATCTAAGCATGATAGAGGCAAAGTTGACAAAATTAGCAAGAATAGCAACTTTAATCCCAGACTCCTTCCGCAAGATTTAGTGAAATCCAAAGAATTGATCTCTGAAGTTCTCTTCTAATAAAAGAGCCTCAATTACTAACTTCACACTTAAGTTTAAAAGTTTCAATAATTTCCAACGAAATTGTTACCAGGGTAAGCTGGACGAATGATATAACTGCTAAAAGAGAACATCATAGTAAATAGAAGAGAACGCCGCAGTAAATAGAAGACAACAAGTGAGTGACTGAAAACACTAAAGAAGAAATTTTCTAGAAGCTTTGATAAAATTTGGGGCCAGCATTTACACACGGTAGTGAAAAATTTCGGAAATACGTGGTATTGTTGTTTTTTCGAGTGTTCGGATCATCTACACCATTTTGGATCCTGATCACTAGGAGGGCTTGCGTAAATATCTTCTTTTTCTTAAATGCAAAGTAAGGTACGACATTAAAACTTAAAATGAAGATAAATTATTCCGTATATGAATGGGACTGTCCCCTCCTCAGCGCCTCACTTTTCACAAGCTTTTGTGTTCGTATTCGAGCAAAATTTACGCTATTAAGCACAAATTGACGTATTCAAAAGCCGTATTTAAGTAAATTTGAGCAACTAAGCATTAAAACTTTAAATGTTTGGGTAAAATTCTAGATGAGGAGGTGGTTTTGTCTAAATTCAAAAAAGTCGAGGAAGGTGAATGAAACTCTAAGGAATCAATCCAGAGCTTCGATGAACCCCTGGGAAGATATTTTGAAGTACCTAACCCACTTTTTTCCCCTCCAAAAAGTGCTGACTTTTTCTGATCTTCACGATATAAAAACGAAACCTTGAGAAATAGATGTACCGCTCAAATTTGGCGCAAGGAAACTGTTTAGAGCCTCATAGCTTTGCTCAGTTTTTATGATTTATAAGGATTTAGGATTTGAAAATCTATTTCTAATAATTTAGGGGAAAAGCCTTGATTTGGCTTAAAATCCTGCTGAAATGATAGAATTGAGTTATCAAAAACTAAAAAAAATGAATAAAAAGAATGAAAACCCGAAATTAATATAAAATATTCTTTGCCCAAATTTAAACAGGCTAGGTATAGACCAGACCTGTCATCTGTGCAGCCTTCTAAGCCCTAAAAAATACAGACAGGGTAGAGATAGTGGCTTGATAATACCTTCCAGATGAAGATTTTAGGCCCTGGTTTCGTTCCTGATAGGTTTCATCTATCTAACTCAGCTAGGCTAATGGATCAGTAAATTTTGAGACAATTCCATTAGCCTTCAGTGGACAATGGGGGGGCGTCTAAATGGGGCTACACGCAATATTTCTTTTTTCTCCGATACTTCTCGATCTGTTTTCAGTATTAATAGCTAATGTAAAATTGAAGCCACCGGATTTTGAACATTTTCGATTAGCCCAGATTTTATTCTCCCTGTCAATTCGGAGTAAACCCTGTTTATACGCTTCACTGGGTTTAGACCTAATGGAATTTTATATTTCCTAAGGGTATTCAACTTGAAATTTTCAGAGGGCTATGGAGGGGGGGAGAGCTGGAAAATATTAGTTGGGAGATATGGGGGGTGTATAAGTGGGGTACATATTCTTTTTATCCTCGATGCCTATCGATCTGTTTTTGGTGTTAATAGCAAATGTAAAATTAAAGCTACCAGACTTTGAAAATTTTCGATTAGCCCAGACTTTTTCCTCCCCCGTCAATTCGGAGTAAACCCTGTTAATAGGCTTCACTGGGTTTAGAGCTTTTTCTATCTTTCCTTGAAGGCTTATTTTTATATTATTTTATAAGTCTCATCTAATAAAGGAATAATTCATTTTTTTTAAACTGAAAGTATGGAACGACATTAAAACATAAAATATAAAAGAAATTATTCCGTATACGAAAGGAACCGTCGCCTCCTCAACGCCTTACTCTTTACAAGCTTTTGTGTTCGTATTCGAGCAAAATTTCAGCAATTAAGCACAAATTGACGTATTCAAAAGTCGTATTTAAGTGAATTTGACCAATTAAGCTTTAAATGTTTGGGTAAAATTCTGGATGAGGGGTGCGGTTTTTGTCGAAATTCAAAAAAGCCGAGGAAGGTGGGTGATACTCAAAGGAAGAAATCTAGACCTTCGATGATCCCCTGGGAAGATATTTTGGAGTACCTAACCCCACCTTTTTCCGCTCCAAAGAGTACTGACCTTTTCCAATCTTCGTGGTATAAAAGTGAAACCTTGAGAAATAGATGTACCGCTCAAATGAGGCACAAGGTTTTGAGCCTCATAACTTTGTTCAATTCTGATTTATAAGGATTTAAGATTAGAAAATCTATTGCTTAACTTTAGGGAAAAAAGCCCGAATATGGCTTAAAATCCTACCGAAATGATAGAATTTATTATCAAAAACTAGAGAAAATGAATAAAGACTGAAAACCCAAAATTAAGGTAAAATTTTCTAGGCTAGGTATAGACCGGACCCGTTATGTGTGTAGTATTTTAAGCCTTAAAGAGTCGGCCTTAAAGAACCGGACAGGGTAGAGATAGTGGCTTGATAATATTTTACAGGTGGATAGTTAAGCCCTGGTTTCATTCCTGAAAAGTTTCATCTATCTAACCCAGCTAGGAAACTTGATAGATAAACTTTGAGACAATTCCATTAGCCTACTTACGTAGGGATAAGGTAAACACACTGCCTGAATCAGTTCAATTTATACTCTTCTCAAGTATTAAATGAAAAAAAAAAACTGTTCTTTCTTTTAACTTAAAGCACATTCTAGGAGATCTCTGGTAGAGAAACATCAACACCACCACCAGCAAAGAGATACAAGAAAATAAGAATCGTTAAACTCAAAACACCAGGAACAATAAATCCTATACCATTTGTAAGGTAAGATGGGGGGCGAGATGCGACTCCTTCGGCATGTAGATCGCTCAGTTAGTAAACTATAATATGTTTGAGTATGATAAAAGCTTGTAGAGTACTACATTACGCCATATGAACAGAATGGGATTCTATTACAGAGAGATTACACCATGTAATAAAAGTGGTAAAGAACTGAGTACTGTTTAGCAAGAAGTCCGAGAAATATGCATTTTATTCGGGGTTGAAGCACTGTACGTAAAGGGTGATGTCCCTGCAGATAGTTTTGATTAAAAACTGTGACCCGAAAATCTCACTTCAATTTAGAGGAGTTTGAACGTCCTAAATTTGAGGGGAGCTTATCACCGTTCCGAAGATGACGTTAGGTTCTTCGCCCAGAGGATACCAAGGTACACACATGATCGTGACAAGTTCATGCGAAACGATAAAGATACAGCATGATCATGGGAACCCATATTTGTGGATGTTTAATGTTGAACTTTAAGTATTATTTTTATACTAATATACGTGTTTTTTTTTCTCAAAAAATCCTTTTGATTATATTTAAGCAATAAATATCTTTAAGCTTAACCCGTTTTTATTTTATTTCTTAGATTAGTCCTAGTTCATAGGTAAAACCCTACACTAGGTATATCCCCCCTCTCCACCAGGAGTCTGAAATAGATGAACACAAATTCAGTGTGTCTTAGTTGTTGACTGAAATTCCGAGTGGTTTAGTTGCTGACTGAGTTTCAAAAGATTTAAAAGAAGAACTATTGAGTACAACGAACTGCGGTAGTTGATACATTTCTAGTCTTTTAGTTACTGATTGAGGAACAAAAATTTGATGAAAGCATTTAAGAGTACAACAAAATTAGCTAATTGATAGTTTCCGTGTGTTTTATATGAAGACTGAGTACCAAAGATATAATAAAATTACTTTTGAGTACAACAATCTCAGCTAGTTGGTAAATTCCAAATCTTTTAGTTACCGATGGGATATCAAAACTTACTAACGCACTTTTGAGTACAACAAACTCGGCAAGTTGGTATATTCCCAGTGTTTTAGTTGCTGATTGAGTAACAAAAACTTAGTGAAAGCACTGTTGAGTACATTAGACTCAGCTAGTTGATAGATTCCGTGTTTTACTTGCTGGCTGAGATTCAGAATTTAATAAAAGCACTTTTGAATACAGCAAACACAACTAGTTAGTAAATACCAAGTGTCTCAGTTAGTGACTGAGTACCAACAAATTTAATAAAAGCACTTTTTTCAAAAGAACGTATTGTATCATTTCCCTCATCAGGGTGTCGTATCATATCAAATTTACACGACTTTATTAATTTCGACTTTGTCCATATCCCAATGCTAAACAATACTTTTCAAGAAGCCTTATTTTATCATTTCCGTCATAGGCCTGTCGTATCATTGCTTAAAATATATACGACTTTATGCATATCCCAATACTAAGCACTACTTTTCAATTGGCTTTATGGTATTATTTCCCTCATAGGGCTGTCGTATTATTGCTAAGAATATATGACTTCATTAATTTCGACTTTACGCATACCCTATATACTAAACAATACTCTTCAAAAGGCTCTACTGTATCATTTCCTCACAGAGCTATCATATCATCGCTTAAAATACTTACGACCTTATTAGTTTCGAGTTCATGCTTACCCCGACGCTATACAATACTTTTCAAAATGTTTTATTGTATCTTTTCCCTCATAGGACTGTCGTATCATCGCTTTATATATATATATACTAGCTGTTGGGGTGGCGCTTCGCGCCACCCCAACACCTAGTTGGTGGGGGCGCTTCGCGCCCCCCCCCAAGCCCCCCCGCGCGCGTAAGTCGTTACGCGCCATAATAGTTACGCGCCATTGTAGTTGTGTCCCTATGTCCCACCTGTGAATATAGATAGATATATATATATGGTTTTAACTACGTAAAACTTGCGAATATACAACATTCTTTGCTGTCCCATTGTCTTTGCATATAAATAGATTGTCAGGTTTACCGACTCTTGAACATGCAACATATAATGGTCCATGGGAAAACAATCTGTATTCAGATCTATACCTCATGATTCTAATGATTGCCCTTGAGCTTTGTTGATGGTGATTGCTAATCGACCATTCCCTGTCCCGGTGTCCCGGTCGTCATTTACATCCCCCTGTTTCCCCCGGTGTCCCCGTTGTAGTTGTGTCCCTGTGTCCCGGTCGTCATTTATATTCCCTGTGTCCCGGGTCCCGGTCGTCATTTGTATCCCGGTGTCCCGGTCTGTATATACATTCGTTTTTTAGTTTTGTTTTTCTCCTTTATTTTTTTCCTTTTTTTTTCTTTTTTAGCTTATTTAGATTTTTAGATTTTTTAGTTTTTTTATTAGTTTTTAGTTTTTTTTTCTTTTTAGTTTTTTTGTCCCGGTCGTCATTTATATCCCCCTGTTTCCCCCGGTGTCCCCGTTGTAGTTGTGTCCCTGTGTCCCGGTCGTCATTTATATTCCCTGTGTCCCGGTCGTCATTTGTATCCCGGTGTACCGGTCTGTATATACATTCGTTTTTTAGTTTTGTTTTTCTCCTTTATTTTTTTCCTTTTTTTTTCTTTTTTAGTTTATTTAGATTTTTAGATTTTTTAGTTTTTTTATTAGTTTTTAGTTTTTTTTTCTTTTTAGTTTTTTTGTAGTTTTTACCTTCTTTTTAGTTTTGTTAATTTTTTTTTTTACTTGTGTCCTGGTCGTCATTTATACTCCCTGTGTCCCGGTGCTTTGTTGATTGCTAATCGAACATTCCTTTTGTCCTGGTCGCTTTCTCTTTGAGTGTCGTCATTTATTTTTTTCTTTTTTAGTTCTTTTAGTTTTTACCTTTTTTAGTTTTTTTTAGTTTTTAGTTTTTTTAGTTTTTTACCTTTTTTTAGTTTTTTTAGTTTTTTTAGTTTTTTTAGTTTTTTAGCTTTTTTATTTTTTTTATTAGTTTTTAGTTTTTTTGTAGTTTTTGCCTTTTTTTTAGTTTTTTTAGTTTTTTAGCTTTTTTATTAGTTTTTAGTTTTTTTTGCCTTTTTTTAGTTTTTTTAGTTTTTTAGCTTTTTTATTTTTTTTATTAGTTTTTAGTTTTTTTTGTAGTTTTTGCCTTTATTTTAGTTTTTTCAGTTTTGACGTCACCTGATCCAGTTTTTTCAGGTGACGTCACCTGATCCACGATCCACAGATCCACAGACAACTTATTTTTATATATATAGATAGTTTTTTTTTTTTTACTTATGTCCTGGTCGTCATTTATACTCCCTGTGTCCCGGTGCTTTGTTGATTGCTAATCGAACATTCCTTTTGTCCTGGTCGCTTTCTCTTTGAGTGTCGTCATTTATTAGTTTTTTCCTTTTTTTTTTAGTTTTTTATTGGTTTTTACCTTTATTTTAGCTTATTTTTCAGTTTTTTCCTTTTTTTTAGTTTTTTTTTATTTTTTATTTTTTTTAGTTTTTTACCTTTTTTTAGTTTTTTTAGTTTTTTTAGTTTTTTAGCTTTTTTACTTTTTTTATTAGTTTTTAGTTTTTTTTTGTAGTTTTTGCCTTTTTTTAGTTTTTTCAGTTTTTTTTTTAGTTTTTTATTGGTTTTTACCTTTATAGTTTTTTTAGTTTTTTAGCTTTTTTATTTTTTTTATTAGTTTTTAGTTTTTTTTGTAGTTTTTGCCTTTTTTTAGTTTTTTCAGTTTTGACGTCACCTGATCCAGTTTTTTCAGGTGACGTCACCTGATCCATCCATCCATCCACAGACAGACAACTTATTTTTATATATATAGATATATAGATATATATATATATAAAAGCTCCCCCGAGCTCCCCCGCGCGCGTAAGTCTTTACGTGCCATATTAGTTACCCCGTCGTCATTTATATATCCCCGTGTGCCCCCCGGCGTCCCCGTTGTAGTTGTATCCCTGTGTCCCGTATGTCCCGGTCCTGATTTGTGTCCCGGTGCCCCAGTCTGTAATTTCTCTTTGAGTGTCCCGGTCGTCATTTATATTCCCTGTGTCCCGGTCTGTAATTTCATCAGTTGACAAACATGACGTCAGTCGACAGTAACAAAAACAAACACAAAAACTATATATATATATATATATATATATATATATATATATATATATATATATATATATATATATATATATATGTGTGTGTGTGTTTGGTGGGGGCACTTTGCCCCCCCCCCCCCCCGCGCGCGTAAGTCGTTACGCGCCATATTAATTACGCGTCATTGTAGTTGTGTCCCTGTGTCCCACCAGTGAATATATATATATATATATATATATATATATATATATATATATATATATATATATATATATATATATATATATATATATATATATATATATATATATATATATATATATATATATATATATATATATATATATATATATATATATATATATATATATATATATATATATATATATATATATATATATATATATATATATATATATATATATATATATATATATATATATATATATATATATATATATATATATATATATGTTTTTAACTAAGTAAAACTTGCGAATATACAATATTTTTCGCTGTCCCATTGTCTGAGCATATAAAAAGATTGTCAGGTTTACCTACTCTTGAACATGCAACATATAATTGTCCATGGGAAAACAATCCGTATCCAGATCTATACCGCATTTTTCTAATGATTGCCCTTGGGCTTTGTTGATGGTAATTGCTAATCGAATATTCCCTGTGTCCCCGTCGTCATTTATATATCCCCCATGTGCCCTTCCGGCGTCCCCGTTGTAGTTGTGTCCCTGTGTCCCGGTCGTCATTTATATTCTCTGTGTCCCGGTCGTCATTTGTGTCCCGGTGTCTCGGTATGTAATTTTTCTTTGAGTGTCCCGGTCATCATTTATATTCCCTGTGTCCCGCTTGTCATTTGGGTCCCGGTGTCCCGGTCTGTAATTTCTCTTTGAGTGTCCCGGTCGTCATTTATATTCCTTGTGTCCCGACGTCCCGGTCTGTAACATACGACAATAGATCAATTGTGTTGTAACTTTGTTCACGATCCCATTCTACACATGTAGAAATACAAGCAGTATGATTAGGTGAAGGCAATCCCAAATGCTTGAGAAGTTTGTTTGCAATAGTTTAGCACAAATCTTCAATCATAACTGAAGTGCAGTTATAAATTTCTGTTGTAAAGTCCAAGGTCATTTCTGACCTTTCTAGCCGTATTCGGTGGAGTATATTCTCGGCAATTTAGGATTTGTATTTCTCCCATAACTCTGTAGGAGATGAAGGAGGGCAACTTTTGCCGGAAGACACGGGCCGTAATGTCATGTCTATGAACCGGCGATTGTCCAGGATGTAAAGCAGTTGTATCTAATCCCAAGATGGATTATATGTAAATGTAATAAATGACGAATCATTAATCTATAGGCATAATATTTCATTGCGCTGCATTTCTTATCCATTTCTTTATTAGTGGCTGGATTTATCAATTTAATATTAAAGTGATAGCCGTCGGCTCCATCCCAAAAAATGATAGGATATTGTAGGGCATCGTAGAATCGATGAGTTTAAACAATTCTTGTCAACTGACTGTTTCGCCTATAAAGAATATTATCTCGAGGTAAGAACTGATCACCGACCACAACGATTGCCACTAAATTGATAGTTGCGTATCAGTAGGCATCAATTCGATTGCTGTTTTGAACAGAAGCAGTAAATTATTATTTTTGTGGATAAGATGTTGCAACTGGGAAACGATAGTCCTTTCAACGTAGTTTTTTTTATCATCGGTATCACTTTCAAGTTGTTTGGTTTGTTTTACCTTGGCTTGTCTTTCGTCACAACGAAATACATATCGCCGAACCTTTGTTTTTTTTTAACTAAAATCTGGTAGGCATTGATGACCTTATCCAAGTCAAAATCCTAAACCCAATCATCATCGCTTTGAAACGCCTGCTTATATACTTATAATGACATCATATACACAGCCTTTGACATCATATACAAAGCCTTTGATGTCATATACAAATATATAAAATACATACATGACGTATGTATATGTATTGGCGCCCCCCCCCCCCGCGTGTAAGTCGTTACACGCCATATTAGTTACGCACCATTGTAGTTGTGTCCCTGTGTCCCACCTATGAATATAGATATATATATATATATATATATATATATATATATATATATATATATATATATATATTTAACTACGTAAAACTTGCGAATATACAACATTTGACAACCAGTCACCGATTAAAAGACTAGGAATTTACCAAGTAGCGTAGTTTGTTGTAGTCGTAGCGCTTTCGTTCATAACAGATAGACATATAGGTACATTTTAGGTCTTTTAATTGGTGACTGAATATAAAAATATTAATAGAAATGCTGTATTGCATAGAAAAAACTCTTTAGTAGTCAAAAGTGCTTTTATTAAATTTTCAATAGTCAGTCAGCAACTAACACACTACAAATTTACCTACTAGCTGAGTTTGTTGTATGATAAAGTGCTTTTTATTAATTTTTGAAATTCAGTCATCAATTAAGGTTTTATTGTATCATTTCCCTCATAGAGTTGCCATATCATCGCTTAAAATATGTACGACTTTATGCATACCCCAATACTAAGCAAAACTTTTCATTATAAGCTTTATTGTATCATTTCCCTCATAGGGATGTCATATCATCGCTTAAAATATATAAGAATTTATTAATTTTGACTTCATATAAACCCCAAAACTAAACAATACTTTTCAAAAGGCTTTACTGTATTATTTTCCTCATAGATCTGTTATATCACCGCTTAGTGTTGTTGCATGTTAAAGTACTTTTTATTAATTTTGATACTCAGTCACCAATTAAAAGATTCAGAATTTACAAAATAGCTTAGTTTGTTCAATGCAAAGGTGCTTTTCCATTAATTTTTCATACCCGGTCACCAATTACAAGACTTTGAATTTACCAAGTAGCTCCCTCAGTTTATTGTAGTCAAAAGTGATTTTATTAGATTTTTGATACTCAGTCAGCAAGGAAGACACTTCGAATTTACCCACTAGCTGAGTTTGTTCCATGCAAAGGTACTATTCATTGTTTGACACCCAGTCACCAATTAAAAGATTCGGAATTTACCAAGTAGCGTAGTTTCATTCATAACAGATAGACATATAGGTTAATTTCAGGTCATTTAATTGGTGACTGAATATAAACAATTAATGAAAATGCACTATTGCACAGAACAAACTCTTTTGTAGTCAAAAGTGCTTTTATTAATTTTTTGGTACTCAGCCAGCAACTAAAACACTCGAAATGTATCAATACCCCCAGTTTATTGCAGTCAAAAGTGTCTTCGTTAAATCTTCGATACTGAGTCAACAACTAAGAAAATCAGAACTTACCTACTAGCTGAGTTTGTTGTACCCAAAAGTGCTTTTTATAGTTTTTTTTTTATATTCAGTCACCAATTACGGCTTTGTTGTATCATTTCCCTCATACAGTAGCCATAAAATCACTTAAAATATATTTGACTTTATTAATTTCGACTTTATGCATAGCCCAATGCTAAGCAATACCTTTCAATAGGCTTTACTATATCATTTCCCTGATAGGGTTGCCAAATCACCGCTTAAAATATATATGACTTTACTAATTTTGACTTTATGCATACCCTAATATTAAACAATACATTTCAAAAAAATTTATTGAGTCATTTCCCTCATAGGGTTGTCATATCATCGCTTAAAATACATACGACTTTATTAATTTCGACTTTTAAAATATAAATAACTTTATGCCTATCCCCAATACTAAGCAATACTTTTCAAAAGGTTTTATTGTATGATTTCCTTCATAGGTATCATCACTCAAAATATATGACTTTATTAATTTTGTCTTTATGCCTATCCCCAATAGTAAGCAATAGATTTCAATAGGCTTTATTGTATTATATCCTGCATAGGGATGCCGTATCCTCGCTTAAAATATATACGACTTTATTATTTCCGACTATATGTATACCCCAATACTAAACAATACTTTTCAAAAGGCTTTATTGTATCATTTTAATCAATAGGGCTGTCGTGTGATTACTTAAAATATATACGACTTTATGCATACCCCAATACTAAGCAATACTTTTCGAAATGCTTTTTTGTATCATTTCTCTCATAGGACTGTAGTATCATCGCTTAAAATATACGACTTTATAAATTTCAACTTTATGCATACCCCAATACTTAACACTAATTATCAATAGGCCTTACTGCATCATTTTCCTCATAGGGCTGTCGAATCATCCCTTAAAATAAATACGACTTTATTCATTTCGACATAGGACTGCCGTATCACCGCTTAAAATATATACGACTTTATTAATTTCAACTTTATGCACACCCCAATACTAAGCACTACTTTTCAATACTATATCATTTCCCTCATATGGCTGTCAAATCATCCCTTAAAATAAATACGACTTTATTCATTTCTTCTTTATGCATACCCCAATACTAAGCAATACTTTTAAAAATTCTCCCCAGAGTCCCCAAAAATTCTATGTCCCAAAAAATAAAATGCTAAGTCCAAAAAAAATATGAGTCTAAAAATTACAGGTCCAAAAATATTAAGTCCGAAAAAAGGGGGCAAAGAGTCGGAGGAGGGGTATTGGGGCCCTTGGAGGTGGGCCCAATGGGCAAAATAGATGACCAAGGGCTGTCGTATAATTGCTTAAAATGTTTACGACTTTATTAATTGCAACTTTATGCATACCGCCCAATACTAAGCAATATTTTCAAAAGACAAAAATTTATTCATATAAATGTCATGACTTGAATATAAATATTATAGTAGCTAGACACTGCTTTTATTCAGTGAAGATAGACTATTTGCTAATCATATCCTGACAGGAATAGGTAGGTCATTCACCCAACAGCATCGGATACCTGTCTGGGTACGCTACTCTGTAAGCAGATCAATGGTCTAGCTTAGTATAGGCAAGATTTAATGCCCAAATAAAGAGGTAGATTCAGTATTTACGTTACCAACACTACTAACAGAAGACTTTTGTCTACCCTTTAAGAATAAGATGTCAAATATAAAGCAAAATATACTGTAAATAAAAAAAATACAAACTACGGAAGTTTGCAAAGCATTTTATTGCTGGTAAAGTGAATTTAGACAGTACTGCAGACAACAAAAGGGGAGGGAACTAGATGAAAGATTTATAGAATTTTAGTGATTTGAATAAAAGTAAATTTATACTCTAAAAATTTTAGACACTAATATGTAGACACTTTTCGCATTTTTCCCCGTGTTTTCCTAAGACGAGGGAGAGAGAGGGAGAAGGGCTTTGAATCAATCTAAGAGAAGAGAGTGTCACTCCCCCCCCCAAGCAAGTATGTAGGTATAACTATAGCCAAGTAAACAAGTCATCCTTCAATTGAATATTAGTCCAACTAAAAGGGCTACTCCGAAACATCAAATGAATGCTTTAGTTACGAATTCAATTCACTCAACATAACCAAACAATACACAAAACTTAATAAGAAAACGCTTTGCAGGTTTTGATTACATTTTGCAAGTCACCTACAAAAAAACATTGACTTTATTTGTATTAGCTTATATCTTTAAGTATTGAGAATGTGTGAAGCACATTTTAATATCAAATAAGTCGAATTAATTAAAAAGAAAAATCCTATTGTGTAAATCACGCTGTGTCATTTTGGGTGTTCTTGGGCTCAGACAACTTTCTTGTTAACATACAAAGTTAAGAGCCAATCAAGTGTTTTGATGATAAAAATATTAAAACAAAAATAAAGTAGTTGAGTCGCTAGCAAATAACTTTATGTAATTCGGGATAAGAGGAAGAAATTGGTGACTTGATATATACCCCTCAAAAATAAGCAAATCATACGACAATATGAGAAAACTTGATAAAAACCAAGACATTCGCATGGAAGGGGAAGGTGAGGAGCCCCAAGAACTCAACGTGCAGCGCTGTCTGACTTGTGCTCGTCAATTTAACTTTTAACTGCTAAAATATAAATGAGAGTGCAAAATTATAAATTTATAAATATATGTATATATATATATATACTGTCGCTTGTCTCACTGTCGATTCTCACTGTCGCTTGTCTTCTAAACGCAGACAAATTGAGCCTTTTTCTTGATGTCATAACGTCCATATGAACTTTAAATTAGAAGTACTGCCTATTTAAAGTTAGGATTTTTTTATTGGACCTTTAACTTTTGCCTCGGCTTGTCTTTTGTCATTATGAAAGACATATCGCCGAACTTTTATTTCTTTTAATTGTTCAGGTGATGGGACAAAAACTTCTTCTTTTGCCTCGGCTTGTATTTTGTCAATATGAAAGAAATATCGCCGAACCTTTGTTTCTTTTAATTGTTCAGTTGGTGACACAAAAAGTTCTTTTTCTTCCAACGATTTATCTAGTCCATGTTTTTGATTTACAAAGGTATGGTACACATTGATGACCTTATCCATGTCCGAATCCATAACCTAATAATGAACGCTATCATTTTCAATTTGTTTAGTTCGTTTTAACTTGGCTTGTCTTTTGTCATTATGAAATACACACCGCTGAACTTTTTTTTTACAAAGGTATAGTAGGCATTGATGACCTTATCCATGTCAAAATCCCAAACCCAATCATCATCACTATAATTTTCAAATTTGACACGTTTTGATTCTCGCTGTCCAGGTTGATTTTCATTGACTCGCTCACATGTTTGGTGTTGTATGTCTTCTAACCGCGTGTGTCCTTGCTTTTCTTTTTCGTTTTTGACTTGCTCACATGCTCGGCGTCGCATGTCTTCTAACCCCGTGTGTCTGCTCCTCATTTTCATTTCTGACACGCCACCGCTGTTCTTCTAACTGCAATTGTATTTGCTCTTCATTTTTATTTTTGACTCGCTCCCATACTCGGAGTCACAGGTCTTCTAACCGCGTGTGTCTCTTCTGTTCATTTTCATTTTTGACATGACGCCGCTTTTCTTCTAACGGCGTGCGTCTTTGCTCTTCATTTTAATTTTTGACTCTATGTTGTTTGTTTGTGTGTCTGTCTGTCTGTCCGCAAATGACATCTGAATTATTTCATCATATACCAATTCAAAAACGAATGTATTCAAGCCGAAGTAGCTGAGTTCGTAAAGGGTTATGTTCCAGGTTCTAGGTCCGAGAGGTTCCAGGTTCGGACCTTGGCTTTAGCATTAATACAAAAGAAGAAAAAAAAACTAAAAAAGGTAAAAACTACAAAGAAAAATACTAAAAAAACTAAAAAAGCTAAAAAACTAAAAAAACTAAAAAAAAGTTAAAAATCTAAAAACTAAAAAAGAAAAAAACTAAAAAAACTAAAAACTGAAAAAGAAAAAAAAAATAAAAAAAGGAAAAAACTGAAAAATAAAGGAGAAAAAGAAAACTAAAAAAATTAAAATAAAAGTAAAAAAAAAAACTAAAAAAGGTAAAAACTACAAGAACAAGAGCTAAGAGCTCATATGGCACTTGTGACGAGGCGAGAAGAGCTAAGAGCCAAGAGAAGCCAACCAAATTCTATGAATCAATAGATTGATTTAAAAAGGAAAATAAGAGGCTTAATGCCGGTCAGGATTTAAAATGAGAGCTCTGAGTCACGATGTCCATTCCTGGTCCATAGGGCGTCGAACCGACGTTTCAGTTGCTGGGTGTTTTTTACAGGGACAAGTAGCAAAATTAAGGCTCTTAACCAACTTTCTCAACCTTTTGACCTATCAAGATGGTTTTTTTATTCGAGAATATCCCAAAATCCTCTATTCTCCCGAAAATAGATGCAGCCGTTTTCGAGAAAAAATACACAATTATTGCTCACTTATAAAGATAGCATATATAGATAATTGATGCGTTGGAGACTCAACAATCTTATATATGCTATGCGTGACACCATATAAGAAAATGCTTATATGATGTCATAAGAAATGCTTATATAACACAGTACACGACGTCATTTTCAAAACCAAAATTAAGGCTCTTAACAAATTTTCTCAGACTTCTGTCCTATCTAGATTGCTTTTTTTATGCGATAATATCCCAAGATACCATTTTTTCCGAAAATAATGGAGCCGTTTTCGAGAAGATGCATGCACACACAATTATTGCTCACTTATAAAGATGGTATATATAATCATATATATCTATATATATATATATATATATATATATATATATATATATATATATATATATATATATATATATATATATATATATATATATATATATATATATATATATATATATATATATATATATATATATATATATATATATATATATATATATATATATATATATATATATATATATATATATATATATATATATATATATATATATATATATATATATATATATATATATATATATATATATATATATATATATATATATATATATATATATATATATATATATATATATATATATATATATATATATATATATATATATATATATATATATATATATATATATATATATATATATATATATATATATATATATATATATATATATATATATATATATATATATATATATATATATATATATATATACTGGCTATTGGGGTGGCGCCACCCCAACACCTAGTTGGTGGGGGCGCTTCGCGTCCCCCACCAAAGCCCCCCCGTGCGCGTAAGTCGTTACGCGCCATATTAGTTACGCACCATTGTAGTTGTGTCCCTGTGCCCCACCTGTGAATATAGATAGATTTGCGAATATACAACATTCTTCGCTGTCCCATTGTCTGTGCATATAAATAGATTGTCAGGTTTACCGACTCTTGAACATGCAACATATAATTGTCCATGGGAAAAACAATCCGTATTCAGATGTATACCTCATGATTCTAATGATTGCCCTTGAGCTTTGTTGATGGTGATTGCTAATCGAACATTCCCTGTGTCGCCGTCGCCATTTATATATCCCCCTGTGCTCCCCGGCGTCCCGATGGAGTTGTGTCCCTGTGTCCCGGTCGTCATTTATATTCCCTGTGTCCCGGTCGTCATTTGTGTCCCGGTGTCCCAGTCTGTAATTTCTCTTTGAGTGCCCCGGTCTTCATTTATTCCCTGTGTCCCGGTGGTCATTTGTGTCCCGGTGTCCCGGTCTGTATATACATTCGTTTTTGAATTAGTATATGGTGAAATAAATTTTTGTGTTTTTTCCCTTTTTTTCTTTTTAGTTTTTTTTTTGGTTTTTACCTTGTTTTTAGTTTTTTTATTTTTTTTCTTTTTAGGTTTTTTTTTGTGCAGCAGCTTCCTTTTTGGAAGCTTTTTTTGAGCAGCTTTTTTTTAGCAGCTTCCTCGGTTGTTGCCCAAGCCGCACCCCCGCGCGCGTAAGTCGTTACGCGCCATTGTAGTTGTGTCCCTGTGTCCCACCTGTCAATATAGATAGAAATACATATTTATGTTTTTAACTCCGTAAAAGTTGCGAATATACAACATTCTTCGCTGTCCTATTGTCTGTGCATATAAATAGATTGTCAGGTTTACCAACTATCGAACATGCAACATATAATTGGCCATGGGAAAAACAATCCGTATTCAGATCTATACCTCATTATTCTAATGATTGCCCTTGAGCTTTGTTGATGGTGATTGATAATCGAACATTCCCTGTGTCGCCGTCGTAATTTATATATCCCCCTATGCCCCCCGGCGTCCCCGTTGTAGTTGTGTCCCTGTGTCCCGGTCGTCATTTATATTCCCTGTGTCCCGGTCGTCATTTGTGTCCCGGTGTCCCAGTCTGTAATTTCTCTTTGAGTGTCCAGGTCGTCATTTATATTCCCCGTGTCCCGGTCGTCATTTGTGTCCCGGTGTCCCGGTCTGTATATACATTCGTTTTTGAATTGGTCTTTTTTTTTAGTTTTTTACTTTTTTTTTAGTTTTTTTAGTTATACCTCATGATTCTAATGATTGCCCTTGAGCTTTGTTGATGGTGATTGCTAATCGATCATACCCTGTGTCCCCGTCGTCATTTATATATCCCCCTGTTCCCCCCGGCGTCCCCGTTGTAGTTGTGTCCCTGTGTCCCGGTCGTCATTTATATTCCCTGTGTCCCGGTCGTCATTTGTGTCCCGGTGTCCCAGTCTGTAATTTCTCTGTCCCGGTCGTCATTTATATTCCCTGTGTCCCGGTCGTCATTTGTGTCCCGGTGTCCCGGTCTGTATATACATTCGTTTTTGAATTGGTCCTTTTTTTTTAGTTTTTTACCTTTTTTTAGTTTTTTTTAGTTATACCTCATGATTCTAATGATTGCCCTTGAGCTTTGTTGATGGTGATTGCTAATCGAACATACCCTGTGTCCCCGTCGTCATTTATATATCCCACTGTGCCCCCCGGCGTCCCCGTTGTAGTTGTGTCCCTGTGTCCCGGTCGTCATTTATATTCCCTGTGTCCCGGTCGTCATTTGTGTCCCGGTGTACCACTCTGTAATTTCTCTTTGAGTGTCCCGGTGTCCCGGTCTGTATATACATTCTTTTTTTTAATTTGTCTTTTTTTTAGTTTTTTACCTTTTTTTAGTTTTTTTAGTTATACCTCATGATTCTAATGATTGCCCTTGAGCTTTGTTGATGGTGATTGCTAATCGAACATTCCCTGTGTCCCCATCGTCATTTATATATCCCCCTGTGCCCCCCGGCGTCCCCGTTGTAGTTGTGTCCCTGTGTCCCGGTCGTCATTTATATTCCCTGTGTCCCGGTCGTCATTTGTGTCCCGGTCTGTATATACATTCGTTTTTGAATTGGTATATGATGAAATAAATTTTTGCGTTTTTCCCCTTTTTTTCTTTTTGTTTTTTTTTTGGTTTTTACCTTTTTTTAGTTTTTTTAGTTTTTTTTCTTTTTTCTTTTTAGTTTTTTTTGTGCAGCAGCTTCCTTTTTGGAAGCTTTTTTTTTAGCAGCTTTTTTTTTCCTCGGCTGTTGCCATTGCAGGTTCTTCAGTCATTTTATAATTAATAAATTTTTCCGTCCACGATCTTCTTACAATTAAAATTTGTCTTTGAACGATTTTCTTAAATACCTTTTCATCGTCATAACAATGACGACAACTAACTTCATGACGACATGACATGATGACATGACGTCACTCGACAGACACACAGACAAACAACTTATTTATATATATATAGATATATATATATATATATATATATATATATATATATATATATATATATATATATATATATATATATATATATATATGTATGTATATTAAAAATCTACGCAAACACATGCAAAGATAAAGTGAAATATATGAGAAAAACTAAAACTTACTTAACAGCGCTGGCGGCATTTTCAACATAGGCCAATGCAGCTTCTAATCCTTTCTCTTGGGCGACAGCGTTGCTATCGGTTACAAACTTCTTAATTAGAGGAGTGTATTTCCCCCACTCTGGGGCCTTTTCTTCTAATTGCTGAAACACCTTTGTAGCTGCTTCATAGCCATGGACTCGGGCTTTCCAATTCTAAAGTGAAAGAAAAGAAAAAAGTTAGAGAGATTATGTACAGTAAAATTTTAATGATAAATAACATCACGAAAAAACCAGATTGTGGGAAAATAGAGAAGGAAATGCATAAATATGATTTTATGGATATAATCATCTATCTCTACCATTATATAGAAGCGTCTACATCACAGGGAATAGATTCTAGTATAACAGGGTTCATAGTGCCGAAAATTTTAAACCAATTAGAGACAGAAATCTTTAGACCCTTGCTGCCTTCTTCCTCAAGTCAGGGCGTGAAGTCCACACGCCCCCCCAATGTTCGATGAAAGTTTAAACTTGATCCCCGAACCCGTTTCCGAGATATTGCATATATGGCCGTTTGATCATGGCAACAACAAGTATTTTTATGTAACTCACTACTTAACCGTGCATATAATATGTACCAGGGGTCTCATAGTGAAAAACGCAAAGATAGATTGGAGAAAACAAGTATTTAGCCCCCCCCCCTACTCCCTAATCAGAGCAAACATTGAGGTGCACTTTGCTTACATGCATCCCTTGCAAGCTTCACTTTGATATCCCAAGTCACTTCCGAGAACTGGTACTAGTAGTGTCTTTTGATTTTCTTCACTACTTAGAAGTGAAGAATTCTAATTCACAAAGGGCTTATACTCCAAAAATTAAGGTGGATCGGAGACATCTCCCCTCTCACAAATTTTAAGTTCCCCTGCCTCCACCAAATACTTTAACTTTCAACTTTATCTCCCAAGCCGTTGCGATGAAATTGAAAATATACTATCTTCATAGCCTGTATAGGCGAAGTTTTTTTTTATTTATTTCCGCTCCTTCACTAAGTCGAAACTTTGGGTCCACTTAACCCTCCAAAACTACCATGGCAGTTTCAATTCGATTTCTATTGTTCTTCTTGACACATAGCGGATACCCTATTTTTGTTAATACCCTATTATTTTGTTAACCTGGGCACATGTACTGTTTTGACTTACACTTCTACTCCAACTTGAATAGATTCTAGTCCCACATGAGAAAAGAGTGTGAAAACTTGTTAACAAATTTGAGATAAAACGGTTGAGCCCTTCTCTCCCCCCTCCTTCAATTTAAAACTCCAGGTCTAAATGTAACCACCCCACACACAAAACTCCTTGAAAGTTTCCACTCGATCTCCCAAGAAGTTCCCAATATATTGAATACTAGCTGTTGGGGTGGCGCCGTAAGTCGTTACGAGCCATATTAGTTAAGCGCCATTGTAGTTGTGTCCCTGTGTCCCACCTGTGAATATAGATAGATATATATATTTATGTTTTTAACTACGTAAAACTTGCGAATATACAACATTCTTCGCTGTCCCATTGTCGGTACATATAAATAGATTGTCAGGTTTACCGACTCTTGAACATGCAACATATAATTGTCCATGGGAAAAACAATCCGTATTCAGATCTATACCTCATTATTCTAATGATTGCCCTTGAGCTTTGTTGATGGCGATTGCTAATCAAACATTCCCTGTGTCCCCGTCGTCATTTATATATCCCCCTGAGCCCCCCGGCGTCCCCGTTGTAGTTGTGTCCCTGTGTCCCAGTCGTCATTTATAGTCGACAAACATGACGTCAGTCGACACACAAAAATGACGTCAGTCGACACACACGTCCCAGTCGTCATTTGTGTCCCGGTGTCCCAGTCTGTAATTTCTCTTTGAGTGTCCCGGTCGTCATTTATATTCCCTGTGTCCCAGTCTGTATATACATTCGTTTTTGAATTGGTATATGATGAAATAAATTTTTTGTTTTTTTCCTTTTTTTTCTTTTTAGTTTTTTTTTTTGGTTTTTACTTATTTTTTAGCTTTTTAGTTTTTTTTTCTTTTTAGTTTTTTTTGTAGTTTTTACCTTTTTTAGTTTTTTTTTATTTTTTTTTAGTTTTCTTTTCCTCCTTTATTTTTCAGTTTTTTTCCTTTTTTAGTTTTTTTTTTCTTTTTCAGTTTTTAGTTTTTTTATTAGTTTTTAGTTTTTTTTAGTTTTTTTTCTGTTCTTAACCTTTTTTTAGTTTTTTTTCTTTTTTAGTTTTTAGTTTTTTACCTTTTTTTTCAGTTTTTTTTAGTTTTTTAGCTTTTTTAGTTATTTTAGTAGTTTTTATGTTTTTCAGTTTTTTTTTTCCTTTTTAGTTTTTTTTTCTTCTTTTGTATTAATGCTAAAGCTAAGGTTCGAACCTGGAACCTCACGGACCTAGAACCTGGAACATAACGCTTTACAAACTGAGCTACTGTATTTGTATCGGATTAACGACGCTTCTTGACTACTAAGGTCCCTGTGTCGGCCCTGTAGTGCATTCCTGCAGCATGGTTCGATCTCTGGGTCCCGTATTACCACGCTAAGGTCAAACCCACTGCGCCAACACAGGTAGTTATATAGCTGAGCTACTTCGGCTTGAATATATTCGTTTTTGAATTGGTATGTGATGAAATAATTCAGACGTCATATGCGGACAGTGACGTCACTCGACACACAGACAACTTATTTTTATATATATACTAGCTGTTGGGGTGGCGCTTCGCGCCACCCCAACACCTAGTTGGTGGGGGAGCTTCGCGCCAACCCCCCCCAAGCCCCCCCGCGCGCGTAAGTCGTTACGCGCCATTGTAGTTGTGTCCCTTTGTCCCACCTGTGAATATAGATAGATATATATATATTTTTAACTACGTAAAACTTGCGAATATACAACATTCTCGGCTATCCCATTGTCTGTGCATATAAATAGATTGTCAGGTTTACTGATTCTTGAACATGCAACATATAATTGTCCATGGGAAAAACAATCTGTATTCAGATCTATACCTCATTATTCTAATGATTGCCCTTGAGCTTTGTTGATGGTGATTGCTAATCGAACATTCCCTGTGTCCCCGTCGTCATTTATATATCCCTTGTGCCCCCCGGCGTCCTCGTTGTTGTTGTTTCCCTGTCTCCCGGTCGTCATTTGTGTCCCGGTGTCCCAGTCTGTAATTTCTCTTTGAGTGTCGCGGTCGTCATTTATATTCCCTGTGTCCCGGTCGTCATTTTTGTCCCGGTCGTCATTTGTGTTCCGGTGTCCCGGTCTGTTATTTCTCTTTGAGTGTCCTGGTCGTCATTTATATTCCCTGTGTCCCGGTCGTCATTTGTGTCCCAGTGCTTTGTTGATGGTGATTACTAATCGAACATTCCTTGCGTCCCGGTCGCTTTCTCTTTGAGTGTCCCGGTCATCATTTATATTCCCTATGTCCCGGTCGGCATTTGTGTCCCGATGTCCCGGTCTGTAATTTCGTCAGTCGACAAACATGACGTCAGTCGACACACAAACATGACGTCAGTCGACACACAGACACACAGACAACTTATTTATATATATATATACTAGCTGTTGGGGTGGCGCGAAGCGCCACCCCAACACCTAGTTGGTGGGGGCACTTCGCCCCCCCCCAAGCCCCCCCGCGCGCGTAAGTCGTTACGCGCCATATTAGTTACGCGCCATTGTAGTTGTGTCCCTATGTCCCACCAGTGAATATAGATATATATATATATATATATATATATATATATATATATATATATATATATATATATATATATATATATATATATATATATATATATATATATATATATATATATATATATATATATATATGTTTTTAACTACGTAAAACTTGCGAATATACAACATTCTTTGCTGTCCCATTGTCAGTGCATATAAATAGATTGTTAGGTTTCCGTATTCAGATCTATACCTCATGATTGTAAGGATTGCCCTTGATCTTTGTTGATGGTGATTGCTAATCGACCATTCCCTGTGTCGCTGTCGTCATTTATATATCCCCCTGTGCCCCCGGCGTCCCCTTTGTAGTTGTGTCCCTGTGTCCCGGTCGTCATTTGTGTCCCAGTGTCCCAGTCTGTGATTTCTCTTTGAGTGTCCCGGGCGTCATTTATAATCCTTGTGTCCCGGTGTCCCGGTCGTCATTTATATCCCCCTGTGCCCCCCGGCGTCCCCGTTGTAGTTGTGTCCCTGTGTCCCGGTCGTCATTTATATTCCCTGTGTCTCGGTCGTCATTTGTATCCCGGTGTTCCGGTCTGTATATACATTCGTTTTTTTAGTTTTGTTTTTCTCCTTTATTTTTCATTTTTTTTCCTTTTTTATTTTTTTTTCTTTTTTAGTTTTTTTTTTAGTTTTTTAGCTTTTTTAGTTTTTTTATTAGTTTCTAGTTTTTTTTTCTTTTTAGTTTTTTTGTAGTTTTTACCTTTTTTTTAATTTTTTTAGTTTTTTTTTACTTATGTCCTGGTCGTCATTTATACTCCCTGTGTCCCGGTCGTCATTTGTGTCCCGGTGCTTTGTTGATGGTGATTGCTAATCGAACATTCCTTTTGTCCCGGTCGCTTTCTCTTTGAGTGTCGTCATTTATATTCCCTATGTGCCGGTGTCCCGGTCGTCATTTGTGTCTCGATGTCCCGGTCTGTAATTTCGTCAGTTGAAAACATGACGTCAGCCGACACAGAAACATGGCGTCACCTGATCCACAGACAGACAGACAACTTATTTTTATATATAAAGATAGATATGCCATTTTGATAACCTGGAAACATTCAATATCTTTTGATTTACATCGCTACTTAAACAAGAATAGCTTCTAAGTCCCATAGCAGCATGTAGTGTACAAATGTTTAGGTGGATAACAGACATAATTTTCTGAGCCTCTCCTCCAACATAATATTTGAATTCCCCTCCCCCACTACTTGAAAGTTTCAACTGAATTCACCATGTGGTTCACGAGAAATTTCAAATGTGCTACTATCATAGCACGAATACACATATTGTGTTTATATTTACCCCTGCTCCTCCCCAAGTTAAAACTTGAGGTTAATTTAACCCCCAGACACTCTGGGAAGTTGCAACTCAATCTCCCAAGCTGTTTTTTTTAGATAATACAGATACCCTTTTTTAACCTGGGTATATATAGTTTCTTTCGATTTAGAATTCTTCTATAGGCTACCGCGAATAGATTCTAGTCCCACAAGAGATTAGTGTCCACAATTTTAGACAAATTTAAGATAAAATATCTTTAGTCCTTCTCACCCTCTTCCTTCAAGTTAAAATTTGAGATCCACATGCCACCCCCTTCCCACAAATAAACTTGCCGAAAATTTCAACTTGATCTTCCAAGCCATTCCTAAGATATTGAAGGTATGGTATCTTTGTAACCTGAAAACAAATAGTCTTTTCACTTGCCTTGCTGCTTAACGGTGAAAAGCTTCTAAGTCCCATTGCAGCCTGTAGTACAAAAATGTCCAGGTTGATCAGAAACAAAACCTAGGTAACCTTTGCATCTTACAGCACAAATTTTGAAGCCCCCTTTTCCCTCCACACTTCCGTTTCCAACACTACCTGGGAAATTTTCAACTCCATCCCCCGAGCCATTCTCTAAAAACTGCAGATATGCTGTTTGATAGACAGGATGCACATAACCCTCTTCCCCAAGTTCCAAAGTTTTACAATTCCTGAATGTTTTAACTTAATATCCAAGCTGTTCTGTGAGATATGGCAGATAGACTATTTTGATGACCTGGAAAAACATAAGACCCAAATCTGAAGAATGTGGACCGAAATGTACAAACAAATTTTTTGGTGGGAAGCGCACCCTCATTCCCTTCTTTTGAAAACAAACTTCATGTAAAATAATAATCGTTTTAAATAATGTCCTCTAGAGCAAAGGAAGTCGTACTACAAATGCAACACAGGAGCCGATATCAAAACACCCCGTTGCTTTCTGCAACGTGAATTTAGTACGCATAAAAAGGCTTATTGCCACCGTTATAATATTTTTTTATGGATGGCGGGGGGACTTTGAGCGTAAAATTCAAAAGGCTATTAAGCTCGCTATTAAACTATTAAACTCGCGAGGCTATTAAACTCGCTTATCACCCATATCGCCATTTATGCCTAAGAATACTGGACTTTAAACAGATGATAAGTATCGTCTTGCTTCCTCCAAATCAAAATCGGTGCGACGTATTGCTGGTATTACTTATCACGATAGAATTTTCACAATCAAGCTTCTCTGTAATCTCAAAGTCAAACTAACCATCCTCGACAGAATAAAAGTACAGCAGCTTCGATGACTAGGGTAGATACAACGTATGCATAGCAATCGTCTCCCAAAGATAGCCTTTGATGACCAGGCACATAATTCCCGGTCCAGAGCCCCCTAGAGATGGAAGGACAACTTCTCGTCGCTTAGCCAACCGCACCGCCTTTCAGAAAACAGAAGTACATACAGGAGTTATATCAACAGAATGGTGAAAGAAGAGTCCCCAAAACAACCTCCAAGGATGGATAGCACTTATGTCAAGTAAGAAAATAAAAATAGAAATAAAAATAAACGGAGACAGTAGGAGGAAAATAAAACTTCGGAAAACAATAGAGATGGAATAGAAATTCTTTCAGTTATATATGGGACATACAAGCGATATTATGGCAAGCAAACAAAGTAGCAGAAAAAACAGAGCCAGATGCCTTAGAACACTTTTAAGACCGACACATGAGAACCACATCTTTCTTCTATCTGTACATCCATGCGCGTAAATTTACATAAATCAGCTATAATAGAAGATTGCATGGTCTGGATACTACCGGTGCTATATCTAACACACCTAAGGCACTCTTACGGGTCAGTGAACACACCTTTCAAAGATAGTGAGTACCAAATTACTTTCGATTGAGTGTGCTAATTACTTTTGATTGGATATGGTTGTATGTTATAATTGCTTATCGGATGTGGTGAGAAGTTAATTACTTTTCATTTTTGTTTTGATGTAAAAGCTAAATACTTTTGATTGGATACGGTTGTGTGCTATAATTACATAATTGATATGCTGAGAAGTAAACTACTTCTGATTGGTGTGTGAACTTTTTAAAGTCCGTATACAATGTTGTAATTGGAGACAATTTATTAGTCAAGGTATTACAGAAGTTTCAAAGATGTTTGGACTTTTTGGTTGCGAATACAATGTTTTAAAGAAGTACTCGTGAGGGGTAATTTTCGCCTGTGCATTTTTATTGCTGAATACAGACTATAGTGAAAGGTCCTGCTATCACTGGCATGTCAGCTATAAGAAACATGTTTACAATATAGAATTTTGGACCACAACATTACACTATATGAACAGACATGGATTGTATAGCCGAGTGATTCCCCCATTCTTTGAAGGTGGGAAGGAACTAAATACTGTTCAAGAGGAAGTCAAAGAAATCTGCAGTTTTTTGGAGCGAATATGTAAACGGTATATGTAAAGGGTAATGTACCCTCTCTCTACATGTAAAGGGCAATGTGCCCACTGATAAACTTTTAATTGACAAGTGCATGTTAAGTATTCCTATATTTGATTTGGAATATTTTAACTGTCCCATATATCCATATAGAATACACAACCGCGAGGACAAGATCGGATTTGTTAGTACATAGCTTCCTAGACAAATTTTCTTCATGGAATATGTGTATAAATCATTCCAGGAAGAAGAAGAACGAAACCAGTGATACAGATTGGGACCAAACCAAGTGAGTAATGAAGGGTGATAAGTAGCAGATGATTTTAGCTCTCCCATTCCCCCATCCCTACTAAACGGCCTTTTTAAAGGTCAAAAAATCTATAAACAATTTCTAGCCAAGGTTTTATGAGCCTTTTTTATGCTTGACAAAAAAAACATGACATATCACCTCATGAATTAACAATTAAATAAAATGAGTAGCATCCTATTAATACGTCCGACCCATTGAATTTATATTGACACTATGTTGTATGTGTTCATATATCATATATAATCTTTAGTTTAAAAAACACCCCTCCCTACTAGTCATTCTTTAATTTTGGAATTCAATCCTTGAAACGTTTTTGAACTTGGACCTTTAGGTGACGGTAAAGAACAATATGAAAACTAAAATAAAACTGCCTTCGAACAGTGCGCGAGCTTAGCCCTTGAAGCGAATCTTAATCATTTTTGATTCTGGACATAGTTTTACTCAGTTTTTTTTAACTGAAATTTTTCAAACTTTTTTTCCATATATTAAAATTATATTAAATATACTTATAACTAAATAAAATTCACTTGTGATATTTTAAAAGTACAAAGTGAAGGTGAAATAAATGTCAGTCGATTTATTTATTAGAAAAATAATGTTTCTAGTGAGGTTTATTTACTTAGTTTTTTTAATTTACGAGTTTTTTTTACTGTTTTCACAAACATAATATTTCCACAAAGAAGAGAAGACAACTCAAAGAGAATGCACACTTAAAAATAATAGTTGATGACGAGGGGCAACTGCTTGATAGTGCGTGCTCTTACACTTTAGCCATTGATAACCCCATGTCACCATATTTCAAGTAAAATCATTCAATGGAAGGTGAAAAGAAGAAAAGCATACTCGTCTACCAATATCCTGAAACGCACTTTTTCCACGTACCGGAACGGCTACCAGTGTAATAATAATGCGGTAATACACAATGAAATCTAAGGCGAAATAAAAAGGGCATTGGCTGATAATATTACCAAGAGAATTAAATACAATGTAACGAAAAGCAAAACATCAAAGAACGTTAACAGATACCATCATTGAACAGAATAACAGCAATGATTATATACGTGATGAGGTTGCAGGTGCAACCATGCTCAAAGTCCGTGTGTGATCCCGAAAACAAATAAGTGCCATGTCAAGATAAAACATGATGAATTATTTTTTTGGGTGGATTCGAATCATTCAAATTTTTTATGATGATATTAATAACAGGTAGTATTGAATAGCGTGACCGATTCTATCAACGTATGCATATTGATTAAAGAAAAAATTTCAAATAAAAAAAGATTAAAAACTTAAAAAATGAAAAAAAATGAATGAAAGAAAAAGGAAAATATAAAAACTTATAAAAATAAAAGAAAAAGCAAAAAATAAAAACAAATAAAAAATAAAAAAAACAAATAAAAATTGGAAACGCATTATTCAAATATCCAATATTTTCATCAAAATTGAATTTTCATGGTATTTTTGGGAATATGAAATGATAGTAAAATCATCTGATATTTTCAAAATCTTATCAAGTATTTCAAGAGTACATTGATCCTCATGATTGTGTTATGAAATTACCGAATAGAGAAATCACTTGCGCAATGCACGCGCATTAGAAGAGCATCATTATGTAATCTTTGGTTAACATATTTTTTTTGGTTTTTTCTATGCGGCTGCCCCAGTGGTACTCTGCGGTTGGTGATCGACAGAACTTAGTTTATCATATATTTTCGAACAGTATTATAAGTACAATGGAAGGACAAACAATTACATCTTATTAAAAAAACAAAGATGAAATATTTCAAGAAAGTGTGTTCATGATAAAGTTACCCGTAATATTGAGTATTGACAAGGACAAATATTTGAAAAATGAAGCAAATACTAGTGGTAACACTAATGAAGATGTATGTGCGTGTTGTCATGACAGAAAGAGATTAGATTCCTTTGGAGTATCAAAAAAATTAACACTTATGACGGTGTATATGAGAAAATAACATTTCCAGAGATGACGAAGCACAAAGAGAATGCAAGCCTGAAAATAATAGCTGATGACGAGGGGCAATTCTGGTTTATGGTTCTGGTAAAACTTATCTGTTAATAAATTTTATCGCTATCTTTCCGGTTTTAGTATTCAGCCGAAAAAGAAGAAAATGAAGGGTCTACTGCTCTACCAATATTATAAACCATATCCTATCTTCATGTCGAAACTGTTACATGTGTAAAAATAGTGTTGTAATAGACAATGAAATAGCAAGTAAAATAATAATGGCATTAGCACATAATATCGCCAAGGAAATTAAAGACAATTCAATGAAAAGCAAAGCATCAGTGAATGTAAAGAGTATCATTGGTAGCTTAACAACAGATATCATCATTGAACAACATAATAGCAATAAATGAAATGTGTGATGAGCTCGTAGGTGTAATCAGGTTATAAGTCGTGTATGACCCCAAATTGAAATAAGTGCCATATCAAGGTAACATATAATGAATTAATTTTGGAATGGATTTGAAACATTCAAATTTTGTATGATGATATTAAAAACATGAAATATTGTCCGTGCCAATACTTAAATAGAAATATTTCATTGATTTACTTTATGTTTCCCATATGTCTAGGGTACGCTAGCAACTCCATCATTTAGAATATATATTCAAAAGTCAGAAATACAAGAACAGGAGTATTCAGACACAGACACTATTGCTAGGCTCACAAGTGGTGTACTAGAGTGTGAAATAGGTGAATAAAGTTTCTAAAAAAATCTGACAGAGATGAACCGGATTCTTTTAAAGTTAGAGATATATTAAGTGGGAATTCATCAAAATTCAGTCAGACAGAGACACTACTACCAGGCTCACAAGTGGTGTACTAGAGCCTGAAATATATGGAACATAGGAGACACTTGAAAACATATCCTTTTGTTCATGGAGTTGATATGGGAAATATTCCAGTGAAACATTCTGCTTTAACTAGAGGCTATGACATTTGGGAGCAATACGTGAGACCAAGAAGCTATAGTGAAAACTACATTAATTTTCGTCTGTAGCCACCAAGATATATCTCCCTACCTTTAATGTCACAAGACAAACGTATTGATCTTAAACGGGAGGATGTTAGACTAGGGACATTTAATGGAAGGTGGCCAAAGGATTTCATCGATACCAAAGAACATACAAAACTGGATTCGTTTTTATTGGCTAGTGACCAGGTTTTGTGTGCTTTTTGTACAGGTGTGGTTGGAAACTGGGAAGAGGGTGGTTTGCCTGTAGATGAACATAGAAGAAACTTTGAAATGTGTCCGTCCTATTGTTCAAGGAGTCTCTAAGGGAAACTTTCCAGTGAAAACTCCTGCTTTAACTGGAAGCTAAGACATTTGTGAGCGATACATGGGATCAAGAAGCTATAGTCGAAACTATATTAAATTTCCTCTGCAACCACCAAGATATACCTGCCGACCTTTATTGTCACAAGAAGAACGTACTGCTCTTAAACGAGGGGATGTTAGACTAAGGACGTTTAATGGAAGGTGGTTAAAGGATTTCACTGATACCAGAGAATTTGATAAAGCTGGATTTTTTTTTCTGTTGGTCACAATGACCAGGTTCAGTTTGCTTTTTGTGAAGCTGTGGTTGGAAACTGGGAAGAGGATAATGCGCCTATAGGTGAACATAGAAGACACTTCGAACCATGTCCTTTTGTTGAAGGAGTTGATGTGGGACACAGTCTAGTGAAACCTTCTGCTTTAACTGAAGAGTATGACATTTGTGGGCGATCGATGGGATCAAGAAGCTATAGTAAAGACTATATTAATATTCGTTTGCAACTACCAGGATATACCTCCTAACCTTTACTGTCATAAGAACAAAGTACTACTCTTAAACGAGAGGATGTTAGACTAAGGACGTTTTTATTCGAGGACATTTAATATGGTGTAATATTTTATGTGTCAGTCTTGCAATAAAAATGTTCCTTTACATCACGCTATTGTTTCGTTTTTTTTTACGATGGAACACATTTTTTTCTTAACAACATTCCATTGATATTTTTGAAATAAGAAATGAAAAGGGTACGTGCATGCCGGTCATTTTTTTTTTTTTTTGTTAAAGGTGAACAGAATATTTTTGTTTGCTAGTTTGCTTGAAAGCAGCAGTATGAAAGTCAATACAAAATGAATAAAGCGAAAAAAAAAAGAAAAAAAATCCTGTGAAGTCTTGCTACTTTTGATTTTTTTAAAAGCCAGATAGACATGAGCGTGAATAACAGGATTTTCAAATAATTCATTCAGTCACAATGAGAATCTATTCAAAATGAATGAAGCGATAAAAAAAGTAAAATAAAATCTAATGAGGCCTTGCAACTTTGGACTTTTTTCGCTGTTTTTTTAAATAGGATGTAACTATTCATTCTTCCAATATACAAATTAAACTGTTAGAAAAAATATGATAAGCTAAGTACTATTGATGACCAACCACAGAGTACCACGGGGGCACCCGACACAAAAAAAAATCACGTTTACCAATGATTACGTAATGGTATTCGTCACATACACATGCATTGCGCAAGCAATTTCTCTACCCGGTAAATTCATAAGACCTTCCTGAGGATCAATGTACTCTTGAAATACTTGATATGATTTTGAAAATATCAGGCATGATTTTACTTTCATTTCATATTCCAAAAAAAAAACCATGAAAATTAACATTTTGATGAAAATATCTGATATTTTAAACAATGCATTTCCTTTTTTGAATTTGTATTTGTTTTTATTTTTTCTTTCTTTATTTATTTTTTAAATTTCTAATCTTTTTTTATTTGAATTTCTTCTTTAATCACCATGCCCACGTTGATCGAATCGGTACCACCATCGGCACTACATTTTATTGATATAACCGTAAAAAATTGGAATGTTTTGAATCCACTACAAAAAATAATTCATCATGTTTTATCTTGACATGACATTTATTTCATTTCGGGGTCACACACGTCTTTTAACATTGTTGCCCCTACAGTCTTATCACGCATATCATCATTGCTATTATTCTGTTCAACGATGGTATCTGTTGGTAAAAATACCAATGATACTACTAACGTTGACTGATGTTTTGCTTTTCATTGAATTGTCATTAATTTCCTTGGTGATATTACCAGCCAATGCCCTTTTTATTATACCTTGGATTTCATTGTCTATTACCACATTATTATTACACTTGTAACAGTTTCCGTACGCTGACAAGATACGGTTTAGGATATTGTTACAAGAGCATGCTTTTCTTCTTTTTACCTTCCATTAAATGATAATATCCAAATTATGGCGATATGGAGTTACCAATGACTAGTTTTACAACAAGCACTATCAAGAAGTCTCCCCTCATCAACAACTATAATTGTTATGTTTGCATTCTTTTTGTGTGGTTTTCTCTTCTTTGCAAAAATATTATGTGTGTTACTTCTGAGAAATTTGAACTCATCTACCCCCGAATCTTGATAAATTCCCACTCACCTGCATCTGAATCTCGATAAATTCCCACTTCATATGTCTCTGACTCTAAAGAGGATCCAATTTTCCCTCTCAGACTTTGTAAAAAAAAACCTTATTTGCCTATTTCAGACTCTATTACACCACTTGTGAAGCTGGTAGTAGTGTCTGTGTCTGACTGAATCTTGATAAATTTCCCACTTCATGTCTCTAACTCTAAAAGGAATCCGATTCATCTTCTGTCGCTACAAACATTATTTTTCTAATAGAAAAAATCACGACTGACATACTTATATTATCTTCATTTTGTATTTTTAAAATACCAAAAGTGAATCCTCTTTTTTATAAGTATATTTAATGTGATTTTAAGATATAGACAAGAGCTAAGAGCTCATATAGCACTTGTGACAAGGCGAGAAGAGCTTAGAGCCAAGAGATCATATGGTATGAGCTCTAACAAAATTCTATGAATCAATAGATTGATTTAAAAAGGAAAATAAGAGCCTTAATGCCGGTCAAGATTTAAAATAAGAGCTCTGAGTCACAAAGTCCTTCTAAATATCAAAATTCATTAAGATCCGGTCACCCACTCGTAAGTTACAAATCCCTAATTTTTTTCTAATTTTTCCTCTCCCTTTTGCCCCCCAGATGGTCGAATCTGGGAAAACGACTTTATCAAGTCAAATTGTGCAGCTCCCTGACACGCCTACCAATTTTCATCGCCCTAGCACGTCCAGAAGCACCAAACTCGCCAAATCACTGAACCCCTCCCCCCCCCCAACTCCTCCAAAGAGAGCGAATCCAGTACGATTTTGTCAATCACATTTGTTTATTCTATCCACCAAGCTTCATCCCGATTCCTCCACTCCAAGTGTTTTTCAAAGATTTCCCCTCCAACTCCCCCCAATGTCAAAGATCTGGTCGGGATTTGAAATAAGTGCTCTGAGATATGAATTCCTTCTAAAAATCAAATTTCATTACGATCCGATCATCTATTCGTAAGATAAAAATACCCCAATTTTCATGTTTTCCAAGAATTCCGGTTTCCCCCTGCAACTCCTCCGAATGTCACAGGATCTGGTCAGAATTTGAAATTACAACTTTAAAGCACAAGATCCTTCTAATAATATCAGATTTCATTAAGATCCGGTCACCCTTTCGTAAGTTACAAATACCTCAATTTTCAAAATTACCCCCCCCCCCCCAATTCCACCAAAGAGAGAAGATCCGGTCCAGTTATGTCAGTCACGTATCTTAGACAGGTTTCTATTCTTCCCATCCAGTTTCGTCCTGATCTCACCGCTTTTAAGTATTTTCTAAGACTTCTGCCCCCCCAACTACCCCCCCCCAATTACACTTGATCCAGTTGAGATTTAAAATAAGATATCTGAGTTACGAGGTCCTTCTAAATATGAAGTTTCATGAAGATCCGATCACTCCTTCGTAAGTTAAAAATACGTCATTTTTTCTTATTTTTCAGAATTACCCCCCCCCCTCCCCAATTGAGCGGATCCGTTACAATTATGTAAATCACGTATGCAACACTTCTGCTTATTTTTCCAACCAAGTTTCATCCCAATCCCTCCAATCTAAGCGTTTTCCATCATTTTAGGTTTCCCCACCCCAAACTGCCCCAAATGTCACCAGATCCAGTCAGGATTTAAAAAAAGAGCTTTGAGACACGATATCCTTCTAAATATCAAATTTCATGGAGATCCAATCACCGTTCGTGAGTTAAAAATACCTCATTTTTTAATTTTCCAGAATTAACCCCCCCCCCCCCCCAACTACCCCAAAGAGAGCGGATCCGTTCTGGTTATGTCAATCATGTATCTAGGACTCATGTTTTTTTTTGCCACCAAGTTTCATCCCAAACCCTCCACTCTAAGTGTTTTCCAAGCTTTAGGTTTCCCCCTCCCAACTCCCCCCCCCAATGTCACCAGATCCGGTCGGGTTTAAAATAAGAGCTCTGAGCCACGATATCCTTCTAAATATCAAATTTCATTGAGATCCGATTACCCGTTCGTAAGTTAAAAAGACCTCATTTTTTTTCAGAAATACCCCACCCCCCAACTACCCCAAAGAGAGCTGATCCGTTCCGTTTATGTCAATAATCTATATAGGACTTGTGTTTATTTTTCCCACCATGTTTCATCCCGATCCCTCCACTCTAAGTGTTTTCCAAGTTTTAGGTTTCCCCCTCCCAACTCCCCGCCCCCGTCACCAGATCCGGTCGGGATTTAAAATAAGAGTTCTAAGACACAATATCCTTCTAAACATCAAATTTCATTGAGATACGATCACCCGTTCGTAAGTTGAAAATACCTCATTTTTTCTAATTTTTAAGAATTACTCCCCCCCCCAACTACCCCAAAGAGAGCGAATCAGTTCCGATTATGTCAATCATGTATCTGGGACTTGCACTTATTTTTCCCATCAAGTTTCATCCCGATCCCTCCACTCTAAGTGTTTTCCAAGATTTTAGGTTTCCCCCCTCCAACTCCCCCCAATGTCATCAGATCCGGTCGGGATTTAAAATAAGGGCTCTGAGACACAATATCATTCCAAACATCAAATTTCATTAAGATCCAATCACCCGCTCATAAGTTAAAAATACTTCATTTTTTCTATTCTTTCCGAATTAACCGGCCCCCCACTCCCCCCTCCAGATTGTCAAATCGGGAAAATGACTATTCCTAATTTAATCTGGTCCGGTCCCTGATACGCTTGCCAAATTTCATCGTCCTAGCTTACCTGGAAGTGCCTAAAGTAGCAAAACCAGGACTTTAGGTTTCCCCCCTCCAACTCCCCCCAATGTCACCAGATCCGGTCGGGTTTAAAATAAGAGCTCTGAGCCACGATATCCTTCTAAATATCAAATTTCATTGAGATCCGATTACCCGTTCGTAAGTAAAAAAGACCTCATTTTTTTTTCAGAAATACCCCACCCCCCAACTACCCCAAAGAGAGCTGATCCGTTCCGTTTATGTCAATAATCTATATAGGACTTGTGTTTATTTTTCCCACCATGTTTCATCCCGATCCCTCCACTCTAAGTGTTTTCCAAGTTTTAGGTTTCCCCCTCCCAACTCCCCGCCCCCGTCACCAGATCCGGTCGGGATTTAAAATAAGAGCTCTAAGACACAATATCCTTCTAAACATCAAATTTCATTGAGATACGATCACCCGTTCGTAAGTTGAAAATACCTCATTTTTTCTAATTTTTAAGAATTACTCCCCCCCCAACTACCCCAAAGAGAGCGAATCAGTTCCGATTATGTCAATCATGTATC
Organism: Artemia franciscana; assembly: GCF_032884065.1. NCBI lineage: Eukaryota > Metazoa > Arthropoda > Branchiopoda > Anostraca > Artemiidae > Artemia > Artemia franciscana. The sequence goes on along the minus strand of NC_088864.1, from coordinate 37,290,664 downwards.
TGGGACTTGCACTTATTTTTCCCATCAAGTTTCATCCCGATCCCTCCACTCTAAGTGTTTTCCAAGATTTTAGGTTTCCCCCCTCCAACTCCCCCCAATGTCATCAGATCCGGTCGGGATTTAAAATAAGAGCTCTGAGACACAATATCATTCCAAACATCAAATTTCATTAAGATCCAATCACCCGCTCATAAGTTAAAAATACTTCATTTTTTCTATTCTTTCCGAATTAACCGGCCCCCCACTCCCCCCCAGATGGTCAAATCGGGAAAATGACTATTCCTAATTTAATCTGGTCCGGTCCCTGATACGCTTGCCAAATTTCATCGTCCTAGCTTACCTGGAAGTGCCTAAAGTAGCAAAACCGGGACTTTAGGTTTCCCCCCTCCAACTCCCCCCAATGTCATCAGATCCGGTCGGGATTTAAAATAAGAGCTCTGAGACACAATATCATTCCAAACATCAAATTTCATTAAGATCCAATCACCCGCTCATAAGTTAAAAATACTTCATTTTTTCTATTTTTTGCGAATTAACCGGCCCCCCACCCCCACCCACCATTGGATTCAAACGTTCAAAGATGACTGGTAGGAAGGGGTATTTTTTAAGCTAAAGATGATACGTGATATACGAACACATACAACATAGTTTCAATATAAATTCAATGGATGTGGTCGGATAATTAATAGGATACTACTCATTTATTTTAACTGTTAAGTCATAGGGTGATATGTGAGGGTTTTTTTGTAAAGCACAGAAAAAGCTGACAAAATATGGGCTAGGAAGTGTTTATAGATTTTTTGGCATTTAAAAAGGCCGTTGGGAGGGATGTGGGAAGGAGAGAGCTAAACACATCTGCTACTTATCACCGTTCATTAGCCACTCGGTGTGGTCCCAATCTATATAACTGATTTCGTATTTCTTCTTCCTGGGATGTCTTATACACATATTCCGAGAAGGAATTTGTCTAGGAGCCCATGTACTAAAATCGGATCTCGTCCTCACGGTTATGTATTCTATATGGATACGTGGGACAGTTGAAATCTTACAAATGAAATATTGGAATATCTGGCTTTCACTTGTCAAGTTTATCGGTGGGTACACTACCCTTTACATATAGGGCTACCAGTCCAAAAAACTACATGTTCCTTTGACCTCCTCTTGGAAAGTATTTAGTTCCTTACCACCTTTATAGAATCGGGGAATCACTCGGTCACAGAATCCTAGTCTGTTCGTATGGCGTAATGTTGTATTCCAGAATTCTCTATTTTAAACACGGATATTACAGTAACATGGCGGTGATAGCAGGACACATCACTGCAGTCAAAATTCTGCAACAAAAATGTACACACGAAAATTACCCCACACGAGGACTTCTTTAAAACAATGTATTTGCAACCAAAAAGACCAAACATCTTTGAAACTTGTGTAATACCTTGATTCAACTGATAAATTGTCAGTGTCAGTAAACATGATATAAGAACTTTAATGAAGATCACGCCCCAATCAGAAGTAATTAACTTCTCAGAAAATCGAACTGTAATTAATTAACTTCAGTAATTAACTTCTCAGTTCGTGGTAACGAACTGTAGTAAGGAGTGACCCGGCTCAATAGTAACCGAAACTCTAAAAAATGGAGTTTTGATACCAATAGCTACATCACAAGAATCGAATTTTAATGCTGATTTTAAATATATAACTTTCATCAAGATTAGTCTTATCTATCAAAAGTTACGAGCCTGAGAAAATTTGCCTCATTTTAGAAAATAGGTGGAAACAACCCCTAAAAGTCATATAATCTTAACGAAAATCACACCATCAGATTCAGCGTATCAGAGAACCCTTTTGTAGAAGTTTCAAGCTTCTATCTACAAAAATGTGGAATTTTTCATTTTTTGCCAGAAGACACATAACGAATGCCTGTTTATTTGTTTGTTTGGTTTTTTGTTGTTTTTTCCCCCGGGGTGATCGTATCAACCTAGTAGTCCTAGAATCTCGCAAGAGGCCTCATTCTAACGGAAATAAAAAGTTCTAGTGCCCTTTTAAAGTGACCAAAAAATTTTGGAGGGCACCTAGGCCCCCTCTCAGGCTAATTATTTTCCCAAAGTCACTGGATCAAAATTCTGAGATAGCCATTTTATTAAGCGTAGTCGAAAAACCTTGTAACTATGTCTTTGGGAACGACTTACTCCCCCACAGTCCCCGAGAGGGGCTACAAGTTACAAACTTTCACCACTCCTTACATATAGTAATGGTTATTTGGAAGTGTACAGACGTGTTCAGGGGGATTTTTTGGTTAGAGGGGGGTTTTGAAAAAAGAAGATATGTTGGGGAAACTTTCCTTGGAGAAATTTATCATGGGGGAATAAAATTTCCATGAAGGGAACGCAGGATTTTCTAGCATTATTTAAAAAAAAAACAATGAAAAAATTAATATGAAAGTTTTTTTTCAACTGGAAGTAAGGAGCAGAATTCAAACTTAAAACGAACAGAAATTATTACGCATATGGTGGACTCGCCCCCTAGTAATACCTCGCTCTTTATGTTAAATTATTTTTAGTAATTTCAACTATTTATTCTACGGCTTTTGTGATTCAGGGGTCATTTTTAAGAAATTGGGACAAAATTTAAGCTTCAGTGTAAAGAGCGAGGTACTGACGAGGGGGTGAGCCCCCTCATATATGTAATAAAAACATGAGAATACAGAAGTTCTTTACGTATGCTAATTTATAAGTTACGTATATCTTTTGCTAATAAAAACATTCGTATAAAATTAAAAGTTCTAGTTGCCATTCTAAGTAACCAAAAAACCGGAGGGCAACTAGGCCTCCTCCCCCACTCCTTTTTTCTCGAAATCATTCGATCAAAACTATGAGAAAGCCATTTAGCCAAAAAAAATAAATATGCAAATTTCGTTTTAATTATTCATCTGCGGAAAGCCAAAATCAAAACATGCATTGATTCAAAAACATTCAGAAATTAAATAAAAAAAACAAGTTTTTTCAACTAAAGTAAGGAGCGACAGTAAAACTTAAAATGAACAGAAATTATTCAGTATATGAAAGTGGTTGCTTCCTCATCAACGCCGCGCTTTTTACGCTAGAGTTTGACTTTCTCTTTTAACTCTACTTTTTAAAACAGTAAAAAAACCTTTAGCGTAAAGAGCGGGACGTTGACGAGGAAGCAGCCCCTTTCATATACGGAATAATTTCCTTTCGTTTTAAGTTTTACTGTCGCTCCTTACTTTAGTTGAAAAAACTTTTTTTTTGTTTAATCCAATCAAAAGTAATTACCACACTCAATCGAAAGTAATTAGGCAGCAAGCAAACCCATACGACACTGCGAGAGGATACTCACTCTGTTTGAAAGGTGTGCACATCCTCAAGAATGCCTTAGTGGTAGTGGCTATAGCACCGGTAGTATCCAGACAATACTATCTACTTACAATGAATACTGTATAAAACATACCTTATGAACGCATTGGTCTTCAACTGGTAATTTCAAATATTCATTGTCGTCATCCATGCCTTAGTCGATCTCGCAATCCAACTTTAGTTTATTCTAATGATCTGAAATGTAAATTGAATTGGCATTCAAATAGAGGATGAAATAAAGAATTAGCCTTCCAAGGAAAAACAAGGTTAAAAGTAGAATTTCATATCCTTGATTATATAAGAACTGATTCCCCTTCATGCTTATCCTGAGAAAATCTTTGAGTAAAACCTAAAAAGCCATTCCATTATCACTTGTGTCAAGTTTTGGGTGTGAAATTTTTGTTCCATTCAAACATTCAGAGCAACCTGCTCCAAAATTTCGTCGTAAGTTCGAAAACGTTCTTGTGGTGAACTGCAAAGGAATGGATTCTTATAACTACTTTTTGCAATAGTAATTTAAAAAAAAAATTGTTCCGCACAAGAAGTTTCAAACAAAAGTAAAGAGCGACATTAACCCAAAGATGAGTAGAATTAAAGTCAAAAGATATTCCCAGCGTAAAACTACACAAATCATTATCAATGAATAAACCAAATCGAAAACCAACAGACATTACAATAAATAAAAAGTGAAAATAACGCTCCCAACAACTAGAGCTACCCCTATCCCCCCTCCATGCCTTCTAAATACCAATATATAATTGAAAGTTTACTGAAAAATCCTAATTTCGAGCAAGTTTTTTCCTGTAAAAAAAAAAAAAAAAAAAAAAAAAAAAAAAAAAAAAAAAAAAAAAAAAAAAAAAAAAAAAAAAAAAAAAAAAAAAAAAAAAAAAAACATAACCAAGATTGCGGAAAAAAAAGGTTGTGGATTGCAAGTCTAGTGGATATACTGATATTCATTCCTGAAAGTCTTAATAATTTAGAATTTGTTAAAGTTAAAAAGAGAAAACATCTAAAATGTCTTTCGTTTTCATTAAAGTGCAAATTATGTCCCCGTCTTTAGAAGGCATGGCCCTACCGCGTTAGGGCAGTGTCTGCTTGTTTTAAATTTGTCTTTGGTAATTATTTTAATTCCTACTCGTTAAGGTTTTATTTATTTATTTATGATGATTTATGGTAGTTATACAAGGGTAAGTCTATTTGACTTTATTTCTGTTCATCTTTAGATTTTTGTTAAAAAAAAATTATTTTGTGGAAAAAGTTTTTTTTACTAAGTTAATTGCCGATCGTTTTTAATTGACTGTGTTTTTTAGTGGTCAAGGAAAGAATATTTTTGATATTTTAAATCAATTTTGAAAATATTTGTACTATAATGTTTTGGATTGATGGGTAAGGAAAAAAATATTCAAATGTATGGGTTGAACATCTGCACAATCTTCGGGATTCTATAGGGCTGATAGAATTATAACCCCTGTCACGTTACGCCTGATTATGGACAAATATAAAATCAACTACCCTCCCCCTCACATGGCTTCTAAGTTTCAACTTAATTCCATTAAGCTTTCATGATATATTACAGATACATCCTTTTGAATTTAAATCCCCCGTATGCACATACATTCTGATTTAATTTCCCAATCAATATGTTTTGACAGTTCTAACTTAGTAATCTTAGCTCTTCTGAAGATATTGCAGATACACCCTTTGGACACAACTGGATGACATACCTTGAAAGGCCAGCATAATAGCCTGGGATATTTTTTCTGATTTTTTCTTTTTGGGATATTACACAGATACCTTTTCGCAACCTGGACAGTATAGTTTATTTTCATTTAGTTTGACATCCCACTCAACTTTCCCTGAAAGTTTCAAGTTAATACCTTAATGAATTCCCATGATATTGCATCTGTGCCATTTTGACAACCTAAATGCACTTAAATTCGTTTGAATTAGTGCAATAGTAGATGTAGCAGTTGCAAGTAGTCAGAGTTGCAATTGCAAGTAGTCATAATTGTTTGTAGCTGTAATTGCAGACTCAATTAGTAACAGTAGCAGTCACAAGTAGTTGCAGTTGCAAGTAGTCACAGTAACTGTTTCAAGCATTCAAAGTCGCAGTGGCAGTCATAAGTAGCTGATGATGCAAGTAGTTGTTGTAAACAGAGTTGCATGTAATCACAATAGCAGTTGCAAGTAGTCACAGTCACAAGCAGTTGAAGTATCAGTCACAAGTTTCTGCAGTTACAAGCAGTCACAAACACAAGTAGTCCCAGTCATAAATAGTTGCAGTAGTAGTAGAAGTAAAAACAGTAGTAGTAGCACTGAAAAATTCAATATCCTTAGCCTTTCATGATATATTACTGATACACCCTTTTCACAACCTGTATGAATGTAATACATTTTGGTTTTGTTCAATGTACACCCCAACATCCCCTGAAAGTTTCATTTTAATACCTTAAGCCATTCCATATACAAGCAGATAAACCCTTCTAACATCCATATTTAATTAAACATCGCCCTCGACATGCTCTGAAAGCTTAATCTTCATACCTTGATCCATTCCTGAGATATTGTGAATACACCCTTATGACAAACTTAATTAACATAACGCCTTTTGATTTAGTTCAACATTTCCAATAATTTACTTTGAAGGTTCAAACATAACATCCCTAGCTGTTACTGGGATATAGCAAATACACCCTTTTGACCATCAGGATACACATAAAACGTTTTGGTTTAGTTTTACACCTCCTCAACTTCCTTGAAAATAAAACTTAATACCCCATTCTGTTCCTAACACATTGCATCTATGCAATTTTGACTACCTAGATAATCTTAAACCATACTGATTTAGTTTAATAGTAGTAGCAGAAGTAATGATAGTAATACTCCTGAAAGCTTCAATTTAGTACCCTCAGCCAGTGACGCTGAAGACATATCCTTGAGTCTACAAAACTGTCTGGATTGCTCTCCTAGTGCTCATCTGTAATATCAAAATTTTCCGAAAAGATAAGACCAGAGGGATACTAGTCGATCTCTTCAAGAAGGGTGATGCGGTAACCTTTCACAAATGGATCAACTTACCACATGTGCCTACAAGTCACAGTCATATTACGTAGCCTAAGAGCAGCCCTCCAGCAGTTCCAGAACCCTATGTTCAGGTTTTTTGTAGTGTAAATAGAATACTTGCTCACGGATTTTTTATTTTATTTTTTTTTACTGGGGTTGCCAGAGTATCCAGTGCACTGTTGGCTGGATACTGTATATGTAAGATTTCCATTACTATTGTCCGTCATTTCTATACAATTCATGGGAAGTTGTTTAACCGTCTAGTCCCCAATTACAGATGGCATCCCTTCTTCATGTTGGCTGGCACCTGTCACATGATATGTTGACAGAGCAGTTATCATCTTTCTGCCATAGTGAGGCCGTGTAGCTGGATTTCTTGGTAAGGGGCTAGGGACAGAGGCATACCCTATGGTCCATGCATGCCTTGTACACTGTGCACCAATAATCCACCACTGGACAGGTACAGAAGCAGGGCAGCCAACTTAATTTAGTGTTAGTTTGATGTGCGTATATTGTTCAATTTGGAATGTCTTTTAAATTAACCATGTAGTGTCTTTGCTAAATAGTAACTTTTCTTTGTTACAAATTGAAGAAAACTATACTTTTAAAAAATTAAGGCAGGCGAGACCACCTTTACTTTTTACTGTTTGGTATTTGGCATTATAAAATCATTTCTGGAATTAAGTTTTCAGACAGCTTAGCAACATGTTTAGGATTGTATTTTTCTACAATTTTCCAGGGGAAGTCCCCCCTAAAACCACGTCATTTTCCCTGAAGGGTATCTTAGACTTACTAGTTGTGGAGTCCCTTTTGTCCCCACAATTGAAATGCTAAAATTGGCTAGTGTAGCCCTATGCTATATACAAATGGGCACAGGCCCTCTGACCTTTGATGACTGGGTACAAAATAAAGTTTCCAGAAATAGAACTACAGTCTATAGCACAAATAATGGCAACGGAGAGTGTTTTCTAGTCAATGCTAAAGGAAGCACTACTAACAAAAAACTTGTGCTTATTAACTCCCTAATCAACACTGTCTACAAACATAATAATCAATAATATGATAATATACCCCATCTACTCATCCTTCTAATGAGCCCTGATATAGCCCTAAATAATATTCTTATCCATTGTTTTTGTTGCTTAGATTGTCACACTGATTCATTAGTGGGTATTTGGATTCTTAACTTGGTGAATAGCATTACCTCATCAAACAGTTCGTGGTAACGAACTGTAGTAAGGAGCGACCCGGCTCAATAGTAAACGAAACTCTAAAAAACGGAATTTCGATACTAAAAGATATATCAAAAGAATCAGATTTTTATGCTGATTTTAAATATATAAGTTTCATCAAATTTAGTTTTTGTCATCAAAAGTTACGAGCCTGAGAAAATTTGCCTTATTTTGGAAAATAGGGGGTAACACCCCCTAAAAGTCATGGGATCTTAACGAAAATTACACCATCGCATTCAGCATATCAGAGAACCCTATAGAAAAAATTCCAAGGTCCAATCTACAAAAATGTGGAATTTCGTATTTTTTGCCAGAAGACAAATCACGGGTGCGTGTTTATTTGTTTTTTTGTTTTTTTTTGTTTTTTTTTCCCAGGGGTCATCGTATCGACCAAGTGGTCCTAGAGTTTTGCAAGAGGGCTCATTCTAACGGAAATGAAAAGTTCTAGTGCCCTTTTTAAGTGACCAAAAAAATTGGAGGGCACCTAGGCCCCCTCCCACGCTCATTTTTTTCCCAAAGTCAACGGATCAAAATTTTGAGATAGCCATTTTGTTCCGCATATTCGAAAACCATAATAACTATGTCTTTGGGGATGACTTACCCCCCACAGTCCCTGGGGGAGGGGCTGCAAGTTACAAACTTTGACCAATGTTTACATACAGTAATGGTTACTGGGAAGTGTACTGATGTTATCAGGGGGATTTTTTTGGTTTGGGTGTGGGGTTCATGGGAGGGGGCTATATGGGAGGATCTTTCCTTGGAGGAGTATTTCATGGGGGAAGAGAAATTCAATGAAAAGGGCGCAGGACTTTCTAGCATTACTATAAAAAAACACAATGAAAATATAAACATGAAAAAGTTTTTTCAATTGAAAGTAAGAAGAAGCATTAAAACTTAAAACGAACAGAGATTATTACGCATATGAAGGGTTCTAAAAATGCTTTAGCATAAAGAGCGAGGTATTTAGGAGGAGATAAATACTTCACTCTTTATGCTAAAAATTTTTTAAATAATTTCAACTATTTATTCTACGGCCTTTCTGATTCAGGGGTCATTCTTAAAGAATTGGGATAAAACGTAACGTAAGTTACGTAAGTTATGTACGTTTGTTACGTAAGTTAATTCTTAAGTTACATTTTTTTTTACTAATAAAAACGTTCGTTAAAAATTAAAAGATCTAGTTGCCTTTTTGAGTAACCGAAAAATTGGAAGGCAACTAGACCTCCTTCCCCACCCCTTATTTCTCAAAATCATCTGAACAAAACTAACAGAAAGCCATTTAGCCAAAAAAAGAATTAATATGCAAATTTCATTTTAGTAATTTATGTACGGAGAGGCAAAATCAGACATGCATTAATTCAAAAACTTTCAGAAATTAAATAAAAAAAACAAGTTTTTTTAAATGAAAGTAAGGAGCGACATTAAAACTTAAAACGAACAGAAATTACTCCGTATATGAAAGGGGCTTTTCCTCCTCGACACCCCGCTCCTTGCGCTGAAGTTTGATTCTTTCTCGCAACTCTACTTTTTAAAACAATACAAAACTTTAGCGTAAAGAGCGGGGTGTCGAGGAGGAAGACTCCCTTTCATATACGGAGTAATTTCTGTTCGTTTTAAGTTTTAATGTCGCTCCTTACTTTCATTTAAAAAAACTTGTTTTTTTTATTTAATTGCAACCAAAAGAGAACAGTAAGATATTATTTAAAATGGAAGAAAACCGAAGAATCAAATTAATTGAGACTTTCTGCATATCATGCAGCAAGAATTATATTTTTTTTAGTCTAATTAATGTCCTATAAGCAGCCTTTACCATTCTGTTGATATTTTACAGCCATTTATTCTGAATGATTGGATTTGCACAATTAAAACTCCTTAATTTAATTCGACAATTTCAACTTTGCTTCCTCTACTTTGTGCTATAATTAGATGTTGGCAACACACTGTCTGTGTTAAGGATGCTGGCAAGGGGCAGACTCCCCCCTGTGGGAAACAAGAATACACTGAAAAGTTATTTAAATAATAAAAAAGAAACACCTTATTTTAAGTAATAGTAAAAATATAGTTCTTGATGGCAATCCCACCCCACATTTTGGGACATTTCCTGGTAGCACTCATGATTTATAAGTTTGCATATTGTTACAAAAAAGTAATATGTTATTTGGCTCAATTTCAGTCAATTTGTCTAACAAGTATGATTTGTTGTATAGCTTGTTCAAGCTTCAATCCTAACTGTGAACTATTGGCACTGCTAAAAAAAAGACATAATTACAATAATCATATGAAGAGGTTTTTTTTATAATTGACTGTAGTAAATCCCTCCATTAGGAATAGATGGCTTTGAAATATTAACTTAGCACATAATATTAATTAAATTGTATGTTGTTCTCTTAATTCCACTATAAAAAAACGTAAATAATTTTGTTTCACTATAGGGTTTCTAATTGAATTTGTAATTGTTGTGATTATCAAATTTGGAAAGAGAGTTGAATAGCATATTTATCTTTCATCCAACAGATTAATCAAAAGTTAGCCTCATAGTTTGCTATGTTTGTTGGTTTGCAATACTTTTTTACTTACTTCTCATAAGCAGGTGGTTAATCGTGCAACAATAAAAAAAGAAGAGTTGTTTGTTCAGCCAAAGGCTATATCCAGGCAATAAGGGGGAGGGGTTAAACTGGAAGCCATTCTGACATTATATGGTAACAGTATTGTTTACCTTCTTTTTTGAACAAAACAATGTGATAATAGAATTATAAAATGTTTATATTAATAACATTTCTATCCAAAGGATTTTTCAGAATTGCTTTCACCTCTTCCCCCTCCTAATGACTGGATATAACCCTAGACTATAAGCTAAAGTTTTAGGGTTCTGTTGGTCTATGTTTTCTATGCACAGTACTTATTTCAGTTGGCAACTAATGCCAATAAAAAAAAAATATTAAACCAGCAGAGCTTTGCACATAGCCTAGGGCTACATCCAGGAATTAGAGGAAGGGCTGTGAGGGGGGCGGGCGGGGACTTCTCTCATCAGAGAAACTAATTAATTATATTTCGCACCCAGCTGCTACCCACAAATATCAGGATATAGCTGTAGGGTAACCACTATGTTTATTGTGTACTTGTCAGTTATTCTGACCACACTCAAGTTCTTGATCTGAGCAAAACCGGCTTCTCTCTCTGTATTAAGAGATAATTAGCTTAGTTTCAGTGAGATAAACTACTATACCAGTTTATTTTTACTATATCTAATATATAGAGTTGGCTAGGCTAGTATTTAATATAATGCATTCTGGGTAGCCAGTTTCTCATAATTCTCTGTTGTAGTCTCCATAATTGTGTTACTAAAATATTATATTTTCATCATATTTTGGCATATTTCATTATGATTAACCTAACTTCTCTACTTGAGTATGGTGAGGATAACTGACAAGTTTTCTTTGGTTTCGATTTACTGATTATCTTTGGTTTTGTTTTCAAATTGGTATTGTGAATAACCTGTTGATGAAAAATAACTACTAAAAAGATAGCAAACTAGAATAATCAACATGCTTAGAATTCAGCCTGGAGCTCTATCTAGCCTGTGAAGTGGGGCACTGGGACCCAGTTGAACTGAAAGTGAATAGAAAAGTCAATGAAAAAGAGTTCCTCTGACAAGAATAAAGTAAATATTGGTGTTGTTGTAGCTAGCTTAGTAGGGGAGAGGGCAAAACTACACAGGGCTCTGTACATTTGACTATTCAAAAAATTCATGCTAGATGCTCTTCATATAACACACATTTGGTGCAAGTTTTAAATTTTGGATAAAAGAGACTACTGAGAAAAGAGATAACAAAGTCTGTACATACTTGTCAGAAATCCTGACAAATGTAGTCTTTGTCAAATATTTTCTAAGTTATTGTAGCTTTTGTACCATAAGTTAGCAGGATCAGAGAAGGTATATCCCTGCTATTTGCATGACAATTTTCATCAGTAAATATCAGGTCGTTATATATGAACAAAAAAATTCAAAATGGCGTCAACGTGTGGCAAGTCCGGACATTTTTTGGGAGGTTGATTCAAGAACTTTGTGGTATCCAGTTTTGCCCTGTACTGATGGAAGTTTTTCATAACTTAGAAAATTGAACTATATGTACCTGGAGGCAAAATATTGGTAAAATTGATAGTACTCCTGTTGTGTTATAGAGGACCTGAATTAACATATTTTGGCTATCAAACTTTGTTTTCAACATTTACACTTAGGCAAAAGCTACCCCTTGCTTACAGCCTAGCATATTTAAATACAGTTACACTCTGCACAACAATCTTTCTATTAGATCGAATTTCTCTAAGTTTGCCTATTATTCAGATACTTTATTCCAATTTTAAGATCATTTGCTTAAGGTTTGACAGCATCTTCTATGATGTGGCTAAGCTTAACTTTTAATTTCTATTCTATTCTATTGTACTTTTGATTATCTATAAATTTATAAAAGTCTCAGCATGACACTGTTCTTCAATACTTTCTAATAATGGTGTACCAATAAACCTTACCCCCCACACCTCCTCTTTGTTTAATAGGCCTACCCTGAATTATATATGTTCAATAGATTATTTTCTTAAATATTATAATGTTTACTGTGTAACAAGGTTACACTTAACATTACACTGCCTGCAGACTTCTTTCCATTCTATGCCTCAAAGCATGGCATAACCTGTGTAATTTCCATGTTGTTCTCTTAAGATGCTGATGATTATAATTTTCTTTTACAGATGGTTTGCAACTATGATAGAAAGGGGAGAGGTCATCCCAGTCCAGAATTAATCAAGTATGCTGCTATTCAATTTATGCATGGGAAATTGTCTTTCCAAGCAGCCACAGAGAAATTTTCCTTCAAGAAGAGTACCCTTGTCAATGTTGTGAGAGGATACAAGGCAAAAATACAAGATCTCAAGCAGAGTGGTGCTAGTGGTAGCAATAATGACAATGTTTAGGAGAGCAGTAAGTTTGTTTTTACTTCCAAACAAGAGAAACAGCTTGCTGCATATCTCAAAAAATACTCACTACTTAACCATGGGCTGACATGCTATGCAACGAGAAAGTTAGCCTACCAATGGACAATAACATTGATGATCAAATTCACATCAAGCTGGGAATTGAATGAGAGAGAGCATGAGTGGATTGGCTAAAAAGGTTCATGAAGCAAAACACCAGTTTATCCATCAGAAAACCCAAAAATACAAGTGAGGCTTGTGCTGCAGGCTTTAACCTCACTCAGTTGGTAATTGGTGCCTTGTTTAGAAATCTTCAGGAGCTGTATTGCAAGTATCATTTTCCTTCTCATTGATTTTAGAATCGCAAACTAAACAAGAGTACCCACAGTTGTGCAGGCCCCTAAGGTGATTGCTAAAAGGGGAGCAAAACAGGTACAGACACATGGCTGACACAGACCATGTCAGCAGAAAGAGGGAAAGATACCACAATGCTATGCTTTCTATCTGCAACTGGTAAGACAATTCCACAAGTGTTTGTTTTTCCAAGAATCAAAGCTCCAGAGAGGATTTATCAAGATGGATGACTGGGATATATTGGCTCAGCCAATCACAGTGGATAAATGACCTTGGACAATTTCCTTTGTTCCATGGAGCACTATCTAAAGAGGTCAAACCCAGCAAAAACGACCCTGTCTTACTATTGTTTGACAATCATGAAAGCCATATTTCAATAAAAATTTCAATAGAAGTAGTTTCCTTGTATAAAAGTAACACCAGCTACATCATAAATTTACCTTAAATCACATGTCCCGTGAGATAAGGTGGTAATGAGCCCCCTGTGGAACATCTTGCTGGTGGTATGACATGGTTATGGTTCAGCATCCCAGGTTAGCCTGAACTCTGCACTGACCCAGTCCTGATCAACTCCTTTATTGAACACATCTATGGTTTGGAACTGGAAGCTGGCTTTGGAGAGGCTGTTCTGGTGAGGGACAGTGCATACAGAGAAGAAGTACTGGCGCTCACGTTGATGGCAATAGGAGACTTGCAGCTTCTTTGTGTGTCCTCATGCGGTACTTGCAAGGGATGAGGAGAACACTGACCTGAGAGGTCAGTTTTGAGCACTTTGCAAATAATGATTACATCTCCTCTGTTCCTTTGATAGACTAGGGTAGGGAGTTTGAGGGAAACACTGCGTTCCTCATGCTCCTTGTCTTGCAAAGCTGGTATGAGCTTTGTTACTTGCCTTAGAACACTCTCTAGTGCTTCAACATCATTTTACAATGGGGAGACATTAGGGTCATTCCAAAATCCAGGTGTGGACATACAATAGCTTTGTACAGCTTCTTGACCACACACCACTTCCTGGGGATAAACATTTGTTTTATAAACCCTAGGGCTCAGTTTGCTTTAGCTAACTGTTAGGCTGTGAGACATGAGTTCATCATCAACAATAACCCCAGGTCCTTTGCCTCACTTGAAGCGTCAAGTAGGTCATCTCCAATATGGTAAGGTTGCCTATGTTGTTGCGTCCAAGATGCAGGACTTTACATTTTGACATGTTGAACTGCAAGCCCCACTCAGAAGACCATCTAGATAGTTCATCTAAATCCTCTTGCATTGTTGAGTGATTGGGGCTAATTTGGGCCTGTCCTAGGTGCTTGCAATCATCAGCATATAGTATCAGTGGGTTTTTCAGGTGAGTTGTAGAGTCATTAATATACATGCTGAATAACATTGGCCCAAGAATTGTGCCCTATGGAACTCCACTATTGACAGGAATTTCATCAGAATAAACAGTTTTACTGGTGGCATCATAAACTACTACCCTCTGATTTCTTCCAGTAAATAAAGGCTTCAATCCAGGCAACTATCAAGGAGGCACACTCGTGCCTCTTTAAAGAGGCGACCCACAACAATGTTAAGCGATCTTTGGTTCCAGTGATCGCAGAGGGATGCATTTCGTAGCCCGAGCTCCAACTAAGAAACCTGCCAAATTTCATCCCCCTCCAACTTTTCCTTCATGGGGAAAATCTGTCCAAAAGTTTTGACCCCCCAACCCCACCCCCCCCTTTAACGTTGTCCGATCGGGCTGAAATTCACAAGTTAAGGTCCCCTAGGGCCCAGGAGCTTATCCGCAAAATTTCAGCTCGATCCGATAACTCCTTCCCTGTTTTCCAGAAACCACGCATAGCCACTTAATGTTCATGTTCTCCTTTTGTTTTGTTTTTCGCCATGCCTACAGGTCACAGCCAACATCGGATCTGGGAGTACGAAGACTCATTCGACGCGGAATTCTCCGAGTAATTTTGCTTGAAAGTTTCGTCGGAAAATCTTAACCCCCCGATTTTCTAGCTTAGAAAAACCCAATTTCCCCATAAGAGCCCATGTTAAGTTTTTTGTTGTTAAAAGTTACGAACTTCAATATTCAAGTACATCAAAATGATCAGCTCGACATGGTGAGACTGACTGAAAGCTTCAAAAAATTCTGTCTTCATCCATAAAATTTTTATTTGAGAAAAATGACAGAAACCCTTTTTTTTCTGCCACGCCTACAGGTCACAGCTGACATCAGATCTGGGTGTACAAAGACTCATTCGACGCGGAATTCTCCGAGTAATTTTCCTGGAAAGTTTCGTTGGAAAATCTTAACCCCCCGATTTTCTAGCTTAGATAAAACCCATTTCCCCATAAGAGCCCATGTTAATTTTTGAAATTCTTAAAAGTTATTTAAAAGTTATATTTATACACATGCAGATATTTCGACTTCAAAAATGCCTGGTTAGCTCAGTTGATAGAGCGTGGGACTTTTAATCCTAAGGTCAAGGGTTCAAGTCCCTTATTGGGCGGGTTTTTTTTTCACAAAATATGAAAAAAACTCTGTTTTCTTAAAGAGTTAAAGAGGCTGTGTCCCAAAGTTGAACCTTAAAATGTACAGGAATTAGGAGAGGCAGTCCTAATTCCTGTACGAGGAGTACAGGAATTATTAAATTACATCCACCATGGATTGTAGAAAAACGTACAGAAATAATATGAAAAAAACTTCATTTTCTTAAAGAGTTAAAGAGGCTGCATCCCAATGTCAAACCTTAAAACGTACAGGAATTAGGAGAGGCAGTTGGGGGGCTGCTGCCCTCCAAACCCCCCACTTTTAAAGACTCTTTTGTACAGGTTTTTTGTTTTGTTAATTAAAAGAGGGCCTTTCCAAAGCCAAGAGCAGGGGGTTAGGGGGGTGGCAGCCCCCCACAACAAAAAACCTGTACAAAAGAGTATACAACTGTACAAGAAAAACCTGTACAAACCAAGCTCTAGGGCTCATAAAAAGAACATTTACCACCACAAAGCCCTGTGTGGTTACAAAACTGTACAAAGCTATTGTTTATCCACACCTGGAATTTGGAATGACCCTAGTGTCTCCTTATTACAAAATGAACACTTAAAGCACTCAAAAGTGTCCCAAAGGCAAGCAACAAAGCTCATACCAGCTTTGCAAGACAAGCTGTATGAGGAATGCCTTATATCCCTCAAATTCCCCACCCTAGTCTATAGAAAGAAAGAGAGGAAATGCAATTGCCACTTATAAACAACTAGAAAACAACATCTCAAATCAAGTATACTTGCCACTTATAAACAACTAGAAAACAACCTCTCAAATCAAGTATACTCATCATCCCTGGCAAGTACAACAAGAGGTCACACAAAGAAGCTACAAGTCCCCCATTGCCATCAATGTGAGCACAAGTAATTTTATCTGATGCACTGTCCCTTACTGGAATAGCCTCTCCAATGCACTATCCAGTCCCAAACCACAAATGCTTTCAAGAAAGGAGTTGATCCAGACTGGGTCAATGCAGAGTTTAGACTGGGTCAATGCAGAGTTTAGACTAACCTGGGATGCCAGACCATAGTCATGTCACACCACCAGCAAGATGTTAATCTTCTACCAGCAACCAGCTTCACTACCAGCAAGAAGAAAAAGTAAGGTAATTTTAAGTTAATTACAAGCATTAATTAATGCATGTCCAGAAATGCCCCATGTGTGTCTGAAGTTACCCTCTGGTTGGGGCAACTTTGGATACATGAAGAGGTCACACATTTTTGGGTCTCAATAAGAAATAACTTGATAGATGTCAGTTAAACAAATTACCAAGAAAAGTGAATAATTGAGTTATCTGTTCATGTAAAAAGGAAGTTTGTATCTTTAGAAACATGCCTTGTAGGAGTCAAAAATCCTCAAAATGTGTGGTTTTGCCCCTCTCTCCCCTATAGGAATCTCTATTAAATTACAATTTCTTTATGAGTAAAGAAACATTTGGAACCATCTTCATATAATGTTTAAAGCTTTAAGAATAAGAAAGAGATGAAGACATGTGCATGAAAACACCTTTCTATGCCTTATTTTTTATTGTAGATTGGTTTATAAAAATTTTAGCACACCTGTGCTTAAAATTGTAAGCTACTTGCTGGGAATATTGACAAATCCAGTGTATATTTGTTGATCATGATAGGACTAAGGGACATCTGCTGTATCTTATTCATTGAGCTATGGTTTGGCAGACTAAACCTTGTCAAGACAGATTTTGTAGCTATGGGTGCTGAGTGACTTGACTGTCTTCTAGATTGGATCATTGCATAAGCTCATAGCATAATTTGAGGAGAAATAGCTCCTTTTTGTGGGTTTGTCATAATGACATAACAGCTCAGATGAACTATTTCTGTTGCAAGACAATTGGTCAGGCTGGAATGTGTCTTAATCATCAAAAATTAAACTTTATCTAGCCTATGTCATAGGCTAGGCCTATTCATATATCCTCTTTTTTTAATATATGCAAGATCTGGAAGCTCTGCTTTCTACACTTATCCCAGATTTTAGACTTATACTAAGGGCTATCTCATGGAATTTAAGGGGAGGGGTTAGGAAGTGGTCAAGAAACAATTCTGAAAATCAAATAGCCTAAAGTAAAATGTTCCAGGCTATAAAGAAGTTAGAATATATTATTATTTGATTCAGAAGAAGAGACAAAACTACTCTACTACTTCAAGTTATTTGTGAAAGTTTCATTCACATAGCCAAGATCTAGCTCAATGGCATTCCAAGTTAATAAACAGCTGCCTAGATGACAGGATATCTTAATACCAAATGGTTCCATTTACTTAGCAGTAAAATCTCCTGTTAGCTAATAGTCACTTTTCTCTCCTTTCAATGAATAAGTGGTATCTATATGAGGAAATAATTTCTTACTTTTTTTAAATTTGAAAATTCGTCGACTTCTTCTTTTCTATGCATTTTCGAACGGATAATTATTGCATATGTTTAGTTTAGACAATGGTCCAGAAAAACCCCTAGAATTTCCCTCCGACCGTTTCAATAAAGGATTTAGAAAAAAATGGAAATGGCATATATTTGAGAACAAGACAGGTTTATTCTATTTTAAAATCATGAACTACATCAAGAAACTAGGAAAACATTACATTCCAGATATAATGGGCTGGTCAATTATTACAGGTATTTAGGTAGTTTTCCTCGGTCATTAAAGTTATCCAAATGACAACAACAACCAATTCTAAACATAAGAAAAGGTTATGCTAAATACTTAGTTTTCGATGAAATATCCTAAAACATTAATAAAATGTTTAATTTAATTATATGGTCAAAACTGACTTAAATTTTTAGTTGTAAATGTTTCATAAAAATTATGTTTATATGCATAACTAAGTACTTAAATAAGTGAAAAATTGATCCAAGACCGTTTTTCAGGAGAAAGCAAATTCAACTTTACATCTCATGCACTGTTAGCATTATGAGTATTGGGTTAAAGCTCTTCCTCATAGATTAATCTAAACACTGTTTCCACAAAATAAGTCTTTCAAAGAAAAGCGAAGAGCTTCATTATGCCAAAAGTGAGCAGATATGAAGTCAAATAATCTTACTGTAACCAAAAAATCGCAGGGCAACTAGGCTTCCTCCACTGTTACTTTTTTCTCAAAATCATTCGATCAAAACTATGAGAAAGCCATTTAGCAAAAAAAAACGGTTGCAAATTTCGTGTTAATTATTCCTCTGCGGAGAACCAAAATCAAAACATGCATCGATTCAAAAACGTTCAGAAATTAAATAAAAAAAAGTTTTTGGCTGAAAGTAAGGAAAAAAAAGGTAAAGGATACGCCCTTCATATATGAAGGGTTCCCCCCTTGTCAGTACCTCGCTCTTTACACTAAAGATTAAATTTTGTCCCAATACGAAAGTAATTTGTGATCGTTTTAAGTTTTAATGTCGCTCCTTACTTTCAGCTAAAAAACTTGTTTTTTTTATTTATGTTAAACTACATCAAAACAAACAATGAGCATGTGGACTTTCTGAAGGGTGACAAAGCAATATCTGAAGAACAACTTATATTATTAGGCTAGACCTTTGAGTCTAAGTTTTGGGGAATTTTGAGCCAGCCAAAAGGCATTATGTGCACACTTTCAATGCTACCACTACAGTTACTCTAACTAATGACACTAAAGGCATATAGGTGAAACTTTTAGAGAACGTTTAGGAGCAATTTCAATAAAATGGAAAAACTATATGCATACAGATTTTTAAAAGGGCATATAAGCAATACAATAGGCAGCACATGGTAGCTAGAAATATCATTGGAACTTTTAATGGAACTAATTCGATTCAAAATTAAATAGAATCTCTTGGGAAAGATATTCAGGTTTTTTTCAGGTCAACTTCAGGAGGTTTGAAATTAAATTAAAAATGATGTTTGGGTCAAGATTAAAAATTGTTGAAAAAGTTTCTCCAACGTGCAAATAGCAGCCCAAACTATGGATTCTTATAAGAAAAATAAAAGATATAAAATTTTATTTTTTCCCATGAAAAGGACTACGTCAATAAAAATCGAACAGAAATTAATTTAAAAAGTTTTTTTCCGCAAAATAAGTTTTCCTAAATAAAGTAAAGAGCTGCATTAAGCAAAAAATTAGCAAACATAAAATCAAGTAATCTTCCAAGCACAAAACTATCGTAAATCACTGTCAATAAGTAAATGAAACTCGAAACGAACAGAAATTGCAATAAATAATCGAGTCAAACTCAAAACTAGAAAGAATTAACATGAGTAGGGCTAATAACCCCTATGCCTTCTCAAGACAAGAATTTAATTTGCGCTTTACGGAAAATGAAATACGCTTTAAATCTTTTCATTTTTTTACTTTCAAAAAATAAAAAATAATAAAGATTTCAAGGAACCAGTAATAGTTTATGTCAAACAAACTGATAATCCATGGTAATTTGTTTTTAATTCGGTAAGTCTCAATTATATTCTGGTCTTAAGAAGGCATTGGGTTGATCAGTCCTACTCATGTTAATTTTTGCTCGTTTTGTGTTTGAATCAGCGTCTTTTTTTAGTTTCTGTTCGTTTTGAGTTTCATTTATTAATTGATAGTGAATTATGGTAGTTTAACACTTGTAAGATTATTTGACTTCATTTCTGCTCACTTTTGGCATAATGAAGCTCTTCACTTTTCTTTGAAAGACTTAGTTTGTGGAAACAGTCTTTAGATTAATCTATGAGGAAGAGCTTTAACCCAATACTCATAATGCTAACAGTGCATGAGATGTAAAGTTGAATTTGCCCTTTCCTGAAAAACGGTCTTGGATCAATTTCTCACTTATTTAAATACTTAGTTATGCATATAAACATAATTTTTATGAAAAATTTAGAACTAAAAATTTAAGTCAGTTTTGACCATATAATTAAATTAAACATTTTATTAATATTTTAGGATATTTCATCGATAACGAAGTATTTAGCATAACCTTTTCTTATGTTTGGAATTGGTTGGTGTTGTCATTTGGATAACTTTAATGACCGAGGAAAACTACCTAAATACCTGTAATAATTGACCAGCCCATTATATCTGGAATGTAATGTTTTCCTAGTTTCTTGATTTAGTTCATGATTTTAAAATAGAATAAACTGGTCTTGTTCTCAAATATATGCCATTTCCATTTTTTTCTAAATCCTTTATTGAAACGGTCGGAGGGAAATTCTAGGGGTTTTTCTGGACCATTGTCTAAACTAAACATATGCAATAATTATCCGTTCGAAAATGCATAAAAAAGAAGAAGTCGACGAATTTTCAGATTTAAAAAAAGTAAAAAATTATTTCCTCACATAGATACCACTCATATTAACTTTGTAAAACTAGAGAGATGTTTTTCCTACTTGTTGGTATTTTAACTATTCGCTTAATCTTAAGAGAAGAGCCAATTAAATTAATCTTAAGAATACTGGTGTCACCAAAAAAAAAAAAAAAAAACATGTCTGGCGCTGGGATTCACAGAAAAAATAAACTCAACACTTGTCTGCAATTGCTCGATGAATCAATACTTTTCATCAACATTTTGTTTAAAGGAGTAAAACGTCCATCATTCAATTAAAAGTACATAATTGAATCTTGTGGCTTATATCAGCTGCATGTTTAGTTCGGATCCCTGGGTCTACACTTCACATGCCCAAGCCCAAATTATTTTTTTTGAACCTTTCAATAGTTTTAACTAAAGTGGCTATCTTGATCGGTTATCATGTGGTCAGCAGATGGTCAGCAAACACACAAAAAACACTTTAGCTGCTCTTCTGTCAGTTTCAGCGCTTGAGGAGGACAAAAGGACTCAGTATTTGAGAGAGTTAAAAACCAGGCTAGCCAAAATGTTTAGAAAGGAGGCAATGGATTTGACCGACTGGCTTGTCATTTTTACGGACTTATTTATGTAATATTGTCACTAAAATAATTTCATTAAAAAATTACAAATAACCACACATTCGTAATCTTTTTTCTGGCAAAAGAATGCATAGTTCCATATTTTTGTAGACTGAAGCTTGAAACTACAGTAGGCTTCTCTAATATGCCAAATCTAACGGTGCGATTTCTTTTATGATCACTTGCTTTTTGAGGGTGTTTTCTCCATTTTTCGAAAGCAAACAAATTTCTCACGTTTGTGAAGTTTGATGTGCAATTTCTTCATTCTTTTCATTTGTCTTAAATTCCCTCTTGCGGCTCAATGTCACATGCAAGAAGAATTTTCCGATTGGGAATATACCGGACCCGCTATTATGATAACCTATATGCACGTGCTGTATTTCCAATCACCCTTGCTCCCTCTCCATAATTCAGGATCCAAGCTCCATCTGGCTCCCTTAACACTCAACAGGTTTTAACACGATACTCAAGACATTAGCGAATAACATAATTTGAAAAGAAGAGTGGGTTTAATTTCGATTGGCTTGCTCAGGTACACGTGACGTTTCAATATTATACCCTTGGGGAACTCTACAAAACCTAACGTTCTCACCTTTTCTACTAAAAGTCTAGAAAACCTATGAAAAAAGCGGCACTCTCAAACAAATTGCTATGCAAATGATTCTTTTACAAACCAACCAAAAAATGTGTGCTGATTATAAGAGCCTTCTGCTCTAGCTTTATCAAAAATCGAGTTTTTTATGGTTGAACTTGAGGCTGACGGAAAAAAAACTTGTTGACTGAGTAGGATGTGTCTGGAACCTTTAATTTGGATTTTTATGCTAGAGTTATGATGTATAATTGTGTCAGAGCCAGTATACTTCTTTTCTAAATGTGTTCACACAAGTTAATGAGATTCATTATAATGGTACAAGGTTGATGAACAAAATAATTTTTTTTTCTTGATTTTAGAATTGCTAAGTTGTGAACACGAAATTTGCAAGTTTTTTTTTTGCTAAATGGCTTTCTCATAGTTTTGATCGAATGATTTTGAGAAAAAAAGGAACGGTGGAGGAACCCTAGTTGCCCTGTGATTTTTTGGTTACTTAAAAAGGCAACTAGAATTCAATTTTATACGAATGTTTTTATTAGTAAAAGATAAACGTAACTTATAAATTAGCTTACGTAACGAACTTTTGTAATCTCATGTTTTTATTGCATATATGAGGGGTTCACCCCTCGTCAGTACCTCGCTCTTTACACTAAAGACAAAATTTTGTCCCAATTCATTATGAATGATCCCCGAATCACAAAAGCCGTAGAATAAATAGTCGAAATCACTAAAAATACTTTAGCGTAAAGAGCGAGGTATTAAGAGGAGGTGAGTCCCTCATATGCGCAATAATTTCTGTTCGTTTTAAGTTTTAATGCTGCTCCTTACTTCCAGTTGAAAAAACTTTTCATATTTATTTTTTATTGTTTTTTTAAATAATGCTAGAAAATCCTGCGCTCCTTTCATGGAAATTTTCTTCCCCCATGCCCAATTCCTCGATGAAAAGTTCCCCAAAAATATCCCCCTCTTTTCAAACCCTCCCCCAGCCGAAAAATCCCCCTGAAAACGTCTGTACACTTCCCAATAAGCATTACTATATGTAAGCACTGGTCGAAGTTTGTAACTTGTAGCCCCTCCCACGGGGACTGTGGGGGAATAAATCGTCCCCAAAGACATAGTTATAAGGTTTTTCGACTACACTGAATAAAATGGCTATCTCAGAATTTTGATCCGTTGTCTTTGGGAAAATAATTAGCGTGGGAGGGGGCCTAGGTGCCCTCCAATTTTTTTGGTCACTTAAATGGGCACTAGAACTTTTCATTTCCGTTAGAATGAGCCCTCTCGCAAGACTTTAGGGCCACTGGGTCGATACGATCACCCTAGGGAAAAAAAACAAACAAAAAAACAAGCAAACAAATAAACACGCATCCGTGATCTGCCTTCTGGCAAAAAATACAAAATTCCACATTTTTCTAGATAGGAGCTTGAAACTTCTACAGTAGGGTTCTCCGATATGTTGAATCTGATGGTGTGATTTCCGTTAAGATTCTATGACTTTTAGGGGGTGTTTTCCCCTATTTTCTAAAATAAGGCAAATTTTCTCAGGCTCGTAACTTTTGATGGGTAAAACTAAACTTGATGAAACTTATATATTTAGAATCAGCATTAAAATGCGATTCTTTTGATGTAGCTATTAGTATCCATTTTTTAGAGTTTTGATTACTATTGCGCCGGGTCACTCCTTACTACAGTTCGTTACCACGAACTGTTTGATCCGCCTAGATATTCCTTGAAAACTACACTTTAATACGCTTAGCTTGCGCAGTAGCAGTAGTTGTAGCAGCATTAGTAACAGTATGCGCATAGCACCTTTGGTTTTTTCAACACCCCTTCAACACATGCTGAAAGTTTTAGCTTAACACCATCAACCGTTCCTGAAGCCTTTTTGATTTGTCCGAAAAGGGCGCTAAGACTTCCAACCTCCAATCAAATGAGCTCCATCTGATTCAAAGTTTATACGATCATCCGTTCAATAAAAACCTTATATGTTCGGGGCATAACTTACAACCTTTGCTCATGGGCTCTTGTTATTATGTCCACCCTAAAGACACTGTTCTATGATTTTCGGATAATAGGTAACAAAATGGCTATCTCAAAATTTCAATTGAATCCGTTTCGGGAAAAGAGGATGTAAGTGGGGGGGTAGCTGCTCTCCATTATGTTCGACCCTTAAAAGGGAACAAGAACTGTCTATTTCAAATCAAATTAGCCTCTTCCAAAGTTCACACAACCACCCTTTATATATAAGCCTTATATGCCCCTGAGGCATAACTCACAACCCTTTCCCCCAGACTATGGGGATTTTCTCAACCCCAAGGGGCTTATCATATAATCTTTTGAGTATTTTTCACAAAATGGCCATCTAAAAATTTCTGTTGGATGCATTTTTGGAAAATGCGACCTGGGGGCTCGGCTAACTTCTGATGACTTTGGCTGTTGGAAAGGGCACTAGAACATCGAGTTCCCAACCCAATGAGACCCTTTCAGAGGTTAAAAAACCATCCTTTCCATAAGAAACCTTATATGGCCTCAGGGAATAACTTACAACACTTCCGCTGAGGGCTGCCTGGGGGGAGTGTCATTCTCAAACACATAATATCCAGACCTTTCAACTATGCTGAACAAAACAGCTATCTTAAAATTTTGATTACATGTGTTTTGGGAATTAAAGGATGCGGGGGGGGGGGATGTTGCCCTCCAATTACTTTTGACTATTAAAAATTGGGCACTTTCCCTTCCAATTTCCAATGAAATTAGCCTCGCTTGAAGTTCTTTACCACAATAAATGACCATCTCAAAATTTCTATCAGGCGCACCTTGGGGAAATACGGGATGTGGGAGGAGGATATCCGCGCTCAGATCACTTTGAATCTTAAAAAGGGCACTATAACTTCTGATTACCATTCCAATTAGCCCCCTCCGAACTTTATACGGCCACCCTTTCTAATAAAACACCTTATATCCCCCTAGGGCATATCTCACAATCCTTGCCCTGAGGGTTGTTGGGGGGTTTTCATCCTCAAAGACATATTTTCCGGACCTTTTAACTACGTTGAACCAAATGGCTATGTACAAATTTTGATTGGATATATTTTGGGGAAATGGTGGGTGCGGGAGGAGGTTAGCTGCCCTCCAATCACTTTTGACTATTAAAAATGGCACTAGTCTTTTCAAGTTCCCATCGAATAAGTCCTTTTCGAAGTTTCTTCGACAACTTCTTCGATAAGAAGTGCCCTGGTCTAAAGAAAAAAAAAAATACATTGTGCCCAACTTTTAAATGAAAGTGAAGACCTACATCTAATTAAAGGCAAGCCGAAAAAAGGCTAAGTAACAATTCATACTTAAAATATTCAAAATTCCCTATCAATGAATAAATGAGACACGAGACAAAATTAAAATGCATGACTAATGAAGCCAAAGCTAGGAGAATAAAATTGCCCCAAACCAAAGTAGGGCTGATGCCGCCTAAGCCTTTGAAAGGCCAAAATGTCATTTGCACCGCATTGAAAACAATCTTATTACGAACAATACGTTCTATTTTTAAAAAAATCAACAGCAGCACAACCAAAAAGAAAGTATATCCGAAGGAAAATCGAAGCTTAGAAATTAGTGGTCCCACCGGTCCTCTTTCCTCCCTTTCAAAACCTCTAAATGGCTTGAATGTCATCTGCATTTCATCAAAAACAACTTGTAGGTTAAGTGGTACGGATGAACGGTGATAATTTTATTTGTCAAAACATTAACAGCAACAACATATAAAAAAATCACCATAAAAGCAGAAATTACTGAGAAGAACTATTATCCGAGTTGGATTATCCGGTTGGAGCCGTCCTGGCCGAGTGGGTTGGTGCGCTGGACGCGGGATCCCTTGTCTGGAAGGACGCGGGTTCGAATCCCAGTGTACCCAAATCTTCAGTTTGGGATGGGGGTCAGTGGCGTGACTCTGTAAGCTTAGCCAGAGTCGACCCAGCTCTAAATGGGTACCTGGAGACACCTGGGGAAGGTAAACAGGAAGGGTGTGCGAAAGCACAGGATGGCTGGCCCCCAACCCCCCATTGCACTTTCTGGCTGAAAAGCCAAGAAATGGAGATGTGCACCGCCAGTACGGATTGTAAAGTCTAATGCCGTATCATCTACCTTTACTTTTTTTTATCCGGGTTGCTGCGGTAGCTTGCAACCTAGTAGGAGATTACCGAAAAGAAATATTTATGTATTTAATGTCAATTATCAACCAAAAAGTCAACATAACCACATCACTTTTAAATACCACGCATGATATAGAGGAGAGATAATCAAACAAATCCACAAAAAAAATACAATAACTTCAAAAGGGGTTAAACACATAGCCAATACAGCCTTTACTCTGCTATCACTTACTCAACACTCAATTTTTTCCATAACACTCATCAATAAAAATAAAAATACTTCCATCAATGATTTAATACTTTTTTATACATTCACTTCATATTTTATTAATATAATCAATAATTCATATTTAAAAATCCATCGTTCAACAACCTTTTAAATTTACTTTTATCACAAAGACTTTTAACATCCCCATCTAACAAATTCCACAATTTAGCAATTCTAAAATCAAAAAAAAAAACTATTTTGTTCATCAACCTTGTGCCATTATAATGAATCTCATTAACTTGTGTGAACACATTTAGAAAAGAAGTATACTGGCTCTGCCACAATTATACATGATAACTCTAGCATAAAAATCCAAATTAAAGGTTCCAGACACATCCTACTCAGTCAACAAGTATTTTTCCCGTCAGCCTCAAGTTCAACCACAAAAAACTCGATTTTCGATAAAGCTAGAGCAGAAGGCTCTTATAATCAGCACACATTTTTTGGTTACTCTGACCCAATTATACAAGATAACTCTAGCATAAAAATCAAAATTAAAGGTTCCAGACACATCCTACTCAGTCAACAAGTTTTTTTCCCGTCAGCCTCAAGTTCAACCACAAAAAACTCGATTTTTGATAAAGCTAGAGCAGAAGGCTCTTATAATCAGCACACATTTTTTGGTTGGTTTGTAAAAGAATTATTTGCATAGTAATTTGTTTGAGATTCCCTCTTTTTTTCATAGGTTTCCTAGACTTTTAGTAGAAAAGGTGAGAACGTTAGGTTTTGTAGAGTTCCCCAAGGGTATAATATTGAAACGTCACGTGTACCTGAGCAAGCCAATCGAAATTAAACCCACTCTTCTTTTCGAATTATGTTATTCGCTAATGTCTTGAGTATCGTGTTAAAACCTGTTGAGTGTTAAGGGAGCCAGATGGAGCTTGGATCCTGAATTATGGAGAGGGAGCAAGGGTGATTGGAAATACAGCATGTGCATATAGGTTATCATAATAGCGGGTCCGGTATATTCCCAATCGGAAAATTCTTCTTGCATGTGACATTGAGCCGCAAGAGGGAATTTAAGACAAATGAAAAGAATGAAGAAATTGCACATCAAACTCCACAAACGTGAGAAACTTGTTTGCTTTCGAAAGATGGAGAAAACACCCTCAAAAAGCAAGTGATCATAAAAGAAATCGCCCCGTTAGATTTGGCATATTAGAGAAGCCTACTGTAGGGGTTTCAAGCTTCAGTCTACAAAAATATGGAATTATGCATTTTTTTCCAGAAAAAAGACTACGAATGCGTGGTTATTTGTAATATTTTAATGAAATTATTTTAGTGACAATATTACATAAATCAGTCCGTAAAAATGACAAGCCAGTCGGTCAAATCCATTGCCTCCTTTCTAAACATTTTGGCTAGCCAGGTTTTTGGCTATCACAAATACTGAGTCCTTTTGTCCTCCTGAAGCGCTGAAACTGACAGAAGAGCAGTTAAACTATTTTTTGTGTGTTTGTTGACCATCTGCTGACCACATGATAACCGATCAAGATAGCCACTTTAATTAAAACTATTGAAAGGTTCAAGAAAAATGTTTTTGGCTTGGGCATGTGAAGTGTAGACCCAGGGATACGAACTAAACATGCAGCTGATATAAGCCACAAGATTCAATTATGTACTTTTAATTGAATGATGGACGTTTTACTCCTTTAAACAAAATGTTGATGAAAAGTATTGATTCATCGAGCAATTGCAGACAAGTGTTGAGTTTGTTTTTTCTGTGAATCCCAGCGCCAGACATGTTTTTTTTTTGGTGACGCCAGTATTCTTAAGATTAATTCAATTGGCTCTTCTCTTAAGATTAAGCGAATAGTTAAAATACCAACAAGTAGGAAAAACATCTCTCTAGTTTTACAAAGTTAATATGAATGATTTTTACTGTCCTTCATCAGTTTTGCCCGCATTGAGTGGGAATTATCACATTTCCTCCTTTTCTCTTTGTATTGAACCTTTAAGCGTTTTCTCTCAATCATCTAAGGCTCTTAGCGCCATCTTCACAGCTCTGGCATCCTTTTTTTGACACATGGCTCAATACCGAAGATTGGTCCAATGTTTACAAGATCTTGATGTGAAAATTGCTGGTTTTCAAAAAAAGGTAAACAATCAATGTCAGACTTCTTTCCCCACAATAAAGATTTAATAAGTTTTCCAGTGAAAAACCCTAGATCTATCATCCCCTAACGACACTAATAAGAAATAAATTCAAGCTTTTCAGAAATTACAAATATGATGAAGCTATTAAGCTAAGAAACATACTCCAAAAGAAAATTCTTGAATTTGCTCAATCCTACTACAAAAATAAGTTCCGAAAACCATTTAAAGGTGAATAAATAAATAATAATGATAATAAAAAAATCATATTTCGAAGTTAAAAGGTTGTGCAGCAGGAGACATGACCAACTTATTTTTAAAATACCTAAGCCTTCTGAAGTTACCGCCAATCACCTTAGCAGGTCTCTCGCTTTCATCGTCTTCCTCCCAGAATTTTCTTGTCAATTACCCACTGATGAAATTCCCTTTTCTTTATCCTTTTGGGAATCAAAGGAAGACTAGGAAAAATAAGAAAGCAAGTGTCTGCCCCTTGGATATCCCATTTCCTCTTATTTGCGCCTTCATTGTTTTCCTCTCAAAGCCTTTGTCATGTCCTTTTCAATGAAATTACTGAATCTGAACAATTTTCACAAATATGAAAGCCAAATATTTTTGAAGGTTTTTACTCTAAATTTGTCACTCCTATATTCTCGAAAGTACATGAAAGATTCCTTGCAGATTGTCTGAAGAAAACAAAACACTACCTTTTACTATCCCAGGCAATTTTGGAGCCTCAAGTCCAATTCTACTTCCCATTAGTTTCTTCATCTTACAAAATTCCGTCGGAAAAATTATTGAAAAGCCTAATACTTAGCTAAATTTAATTTTAGTCAGTCTCCATTACATTAAACTTAAAAAGTCTCCAGCGACATTAAAACTTAAAACGAAAAGAAATTACTCCGTATATGAAAGGGGCTTTTCCTCCTCGACACCCCGCTCCTTACGCTAAAGTTTTTTATTGTTTTAAAAAGTAGAGTTGCGAGAAAGAATCAAACTTTAGCGCAAGGAGCGGGGTATCTAGGAGGAAAAGCCCCTTTCATATACGGAGTAATTTCTGTTCGTTTTAAGTTTTAATGTCACTCCTTACTTTCATTTCAAAAAACTTATTTTTTTTATTTAATTTCTGAAAGTTTTTGAATTAATGCATGTCTGATTTTGGCTCTCCGTACATAAATTATTAAAATGAAATTTGCATATTAATTCTTTTTTTGGCTAAATGGCTTTCTCTTAGTTTTGATCAGACGATTTTGAGAAATAAGGGGTGAGGAAGGAGGCCTAGTTGCCCTCCAATTTTTCGGTTACTTAAAAAGGCGACTAGATCTTTTAATTTTTAACGAACGTTTTTATTAGTAAAAAAAAATACGTAACTTAAGAATTAACTTACGTAACAAACTTTTATATTCTTATATTTTTGATTATATTTATGAGAGGGTTGGTCCCCTCGTTAATACCTTACTCTTCACACTAAATCTTGTTTTGTCCCAATTCTTTAAGAATGACCCCTGAATCAGAAAGGCCGTAGAATAAATAGTTGAAATTACTTAAAAATTTTTTAGCATAAAGAGCGAAGTATTTATCTCCTCCTAAATACCTCGCTCTTTATGCTGAAGTATTTTTAGAACCACTCATATGCGTAATAATCTCTGTTCGTTTTAAGTTTTAATGCTTCTCCTTGCTTTCAATTGAAAAAACTTTTTCATGTTTATATTTTCATTGTTTTTTTTATAGTAATGCTAGAAAGTCCTGCACCCTTTTCATTGAATTTCTCTTCCCCCATGAAATATTCCTCCAAGGAAAGATCCTCCCATATAGCCCCCTCCCCTGAACCCCACACCCAAACCAAAAAAAAATCCCCCTGATAACGTCGGTACACTTCCCAGTAACTATTACTGTATGTAAACAATGGTCAAAGTTTGTAACTTGCAGCCCCTCCCCCAGGGACTGTGGGGGGTAAGTCATCCCCAAAGACATAGTTATTATGGTTTTCGACTATGCGGAACAAAATGGCTATCTCAAAATTTTGATCCGTTGACTTTGGGAAAAAAATGAGCGTGGGAGTCCTCCAATTTTTTTGGTCACTTAAAAAGGGCACTAGAACTTTTTATTTCCGATAGAATGAGCCCTCTTGCAACACTCTAGGACCACTTGGTCGATACGATGACCCCTGGGGAAAAAAACAAACAAAAAAACAAATAAACACGCACCCGTTATTTGTCTTCTGGCAAAAAATACGAAATTCCACATTTTTGTAGATTTGACCTTGAAATTTTTCTATAGGGTTCTCTGATACGCTGAATGCGATGGTGCGATTTTCGTTAAGATCCTGTGACTTTTAGGGGGTGTTACCCCCTATTTTCCAAAATAAGGCAAATTTTCTCAGGCTCGTAACTTTTGATGACAAAGACTAAATTTGATGAAACTTATATATTTAAAATCAGCATAAAAATAGGATTCTTTTGATATATCTTTTAGCATCGAAATTCCGTTTTCTAGAGTTTCGTTTACTATTGAGCCGGGTCGCTCCTTACTACAGTTCGTTACCACGAACTGTTTGAACAAGCTATGTTCGAAAAACTTGAGAACAGGAGAGATAATTTATGCCGCTGTTTTTAAAATAAATGCAATGACAAATCCTAACGCTGAAAGTATTCTTCCCAAAAGACACTGACTCATGCTTCACACGTTTCCTACTTTGTCGCCCTGTTTCCTGCTTTACCTCCAGCCAGGGAAATTCCCCCCCCCAAATTACGGAAAAATAACATTTTTATTATTTGTGAAGGCTTTGTTAATGTTTTGCATATGTACGCTTCTTTTCTTTCCTTTTTATGTTTTACAGACAGTATAAGTTTTATTTACTTATATACATTTGACATTTATATGCATTTGTCAAATTTGATACATTTGACATTATATACGTTTGACAGGTTATGACCCATATATATATTTATATTTTTTGACAAATTTAATGAGATGCCAGTTTCAAATAACGATTCATCTATTAATGACTAATTTACAATTTATATATTGATTTATATTAGTGTCAGTTGTATCGTTGTTTCCTATGCTTGTCTATTTGGTATTTGTTAGTTTACGGTTTCATTTATTCTTTATTAATACTTCATGGTTGTTCTGAGTATGGATTATTACAGGAGTTTATTTCTGCCTGTCTTAAGTTTGATACAGCTCTTAACTTTTCTTTGAAAAGCTTCTTTTTTGGAAAGTTTTTTTTTCTAATTAATTTCTTTTCATTTTTCATTGCCATAGTTTCATTTTTTTCAACATTCCCTATTTCAACATCAAGTTTTTTTTCAACATAAAAGTTTCATAAAGGTATCTGAACATCAAAAAGATGCTTTTTTTCAACATTTTAATCAGTTTCAAGTTTAAAGTTCCTCTCAACATTCCCTAAAAGTAGTCACAAGTGGATGTTAGCAGCTGGAAACAGTCACAATTGCAAGTTGTCCAAGTTAAAAGTAAGCTTATTTGTAGTCAGAACAATTCTAATTTGAAGCCTCGATATTAGCAGTAGTAGTTTTGGCCCTAAAAGTTCAAATACCCTTATCCGTTTCTAAGATATTGCACATGCACATTTTTGGTAACTTGGATATGGATAGTTTCTTTTTATTTAGCTCAACATACCTATACAAATTTTCCAAAATGTTACCTCAATACCCTTAGCCTTTTCGGACACACCTGGGATCGAACATTCCCCTTTTCCCAGTGATGAATCATGCATCTAAAAATAAGAAATTCTATAACTTACTTTCCTTGCCCTGGACGCTGTGAGGGCACGGCTATTCAAGAGGGCAAGGGTTGCCAGTCATTCCTATTCCCGTACTTCTCTAAACATGCCTTTAACGTTTCACTTAAAACCCTTAGCCGTTTCTTAAATTAATTAAAAAAAAAAAAAATAAATTATTCAAAGAAAAGTAAAGAGCTCCATTAAACCAACAACGAGCATAAATATCTGCATTTTTATATTAAATTGAAAATGCACATTCATTTTTTTTTAATTTTGACCGCCTTTTGACGTTCTTTTCTTCTTAATGCTCCAAGCCTTACAAGTTGTTGCAATTGAAGTAATAGTTAGAGTAGTTTAGTAGCTGCAGTAGTATTAGCAAATGTAGCAGTGGTAGTAGTATTAATAGTGGCATGCACATATTACCTTTTTGTCAATTATCTTCGCACATATTACCTTTAAGGATTCTCTGAAAGTTCCAACTTAATAACCAAATCAATTCTTGAGATAAGCCTCTTTGACAATCTGCATGCACATTGCGTGTTTTGAATTAGTTGTATTTTAATTGTTGTTTCAGCGTTAGTGACATGACTAAAAGTCTCTGGAATGAAACCGTGTCATTATTTGCGGATGACACAGTGGCTATCAGTGCCGCAAAGACGGAAGAATTACTCCTGACATCGTTGAAAGATAATGTGGATAGATTACGTTTTTGGTTAAGGGTAAATAGGCTTAAGATTAATCTTGGTAAGTCAAAATTTGTCATTTTTTCTCAATCTCCCGTTTTTTATCCTTGGATTAATGAAATTGCTATGCATTGTGGGATTTTAAAGCGTGCTTTATCGATTAACTACCTGGGTGCTTATCATATATTGATGAGATTTTATCAATCAAATCTCATGTACAGTCTGTAAGTAAAATTTTGTCTCGTAACTTAGGTATAATGAGAAAACTTAAGCATTTTATCCCTGCCTATGTCCTACGCCTCCTTTACTTTTCCCTTGTTTATCCATATATTATAAATTGTAGTAGCGTTTGGCTTGGTACATTTGCTTCCGTTGTCCGTCCCATACGAGTTCTTCAAAACAATGCTGTTCGTTTGTTGGTTGGCCTACAACGCCGGAATTCGGTGCAGACCGCCTACGAGCGAATAAGGATGCTACCAGCCCCAGGACTACGAGAGTTATATACACTTTTGTTTATTTTTAGGCTAAATTAGGGTACAAATCTTTCATGTTTTGACAGTTTAATTAATTTGAGATGCATGATCCACAATTATCTTACTCGACCTTCTGGGGAGATTAATTTTCCATTGACTATTTCGACCCGATCCACATTTTCTGTGCTTCATAGGGGGATTAGAAGTTGGAATAATCTTGATCAGAGTTTAAGAAATTATAGTGATATTTCTTTTTTCAAGAATGAAATAAAATGCGTAAATAAATAATTCAGTAATGTGTTCTGGCCTCTAGGAGTATGATTTTATTACTATTGTTGCATTTGTTTGTCGAAAGGCTTGTTGTGCCGATTAGGTCGTACTATTGGCTTTATAAATATTTTTTTTTCTTTGGCCTGTATTATTTTCTAATTTTTTTTTACCACCCCCTTGGACAAGTTTTTACTTCTCGGGGTGGCTGTTATTACTGTTTTTGTTTTGGTTTAATAATAAATGTTTTTTCTCTCTAAAAAAAAATAAAATAAATACGTTCCCTGAACTATGATAAATACTTTTCTGTCTCCTCTCCACTACAAAGTTCCGTGTGTTCACGCCATTCATCAATGTTAGTTCCGACTATGGTCAGTTGAAGAGCCAAGATTGCACATTTTGACCTGACCACTACCAATGAAACTCCCGAACTTTAATAAATACTTCCCCTCCCCCCATAACAAAGTTCCGTTTATTCACGCCATTCATCAATTTTAGTTCCGACTATGGTCAGTTGAAGAGCCAAGATTGCACATTTTGGACTTGACCACTACCAATGCAACTCCCTGAACAATGAAAAATACTTTTTGCCCCCTCCAACTACAAAATTGGACATTCCAGGATTACGGTGGCATGAGTGAGAGTCCTGATTATGCCTCAAATCAATCCTATTAAGTCTTCGAATATTAAACTCCCTGAATTTTGAGAGATGCTTTTTTCCTACCCCTCAACCCCCCCCCCCCCCGCAGCAATTTTCAGTTTATTCCCCCCATTCATAGATGCTAATTCCGACTATGATCAGTTAAAGAGCCGAAATTGCACATTTTTAACCTGACAACGACCAATGAAATTCCCTGAGTTTGACAAATACTCTGTCTCCCCCCCCCCTACTACAAAGTTCCGTGTATTCACGTCATTCATCAATGTTAGTTCCGACTATGGTCAGTTGAAGAGCCAAGATTGCACATTCTGACCTAACCACTAGCAATGAAGTTCCTTGAACTTTGACAAGTATTCTTCTCTCCCCCCACTACAAAGTTCCATGTATCCACGTCATTCATTAATGTTAGTTCCGACGACGGTCAGTTGAAGAGCCAAGATTGCACATTTTGACCTGACCACTACCAATGAAATTCCTTGAACTCTGACAAATACTTCCCCTCCCCCCACTACAAAGTTCCATGTATTCGAGTTGTTCATTAATGTTAGTTCCGACTACGGTCAGGTGAAGAGCCAAGATTGGACATTTTTGACCTTACCACTGGCAATGAAATTCCTTGAACTTTGACAAATACTTTTCTGCCCCCCCCCCCACTACAAAGTTCCATGTATTCACGCCATTCATCAATGTTAATTCCGACTACGGTCAGGTGAAGAGCCAAGATTGAACATTTTTGACCTGACCACTAGCAATGAAATTCCTTGAACTTTGACAAATACTTTTCTGCCCCCACCCCCTACTACAAGGTTCCATGTATTTACGCCATTCATCAATATTAGTTCCGACTACGGTCAGGTGAAGAGCCAAGATTGCACATTTTTGAACTGACCACTACCAATGAAATTCCTTGAACTTTGACAAATACTTCCCCTCCCCCACTACAAAGTTCCATGCATTCGCGCCATTCATTAATGTTAGTTCCGACTACGGTCAGGTGAAGAGCCAAGATTGCACATTTTTGACCTGACCACTACCAATGAAATTCCTTGGACTTTGACAAATACTCCCCCCCCCCCCACTACAAAGTTCCATGTATTTACGCCATTCATCAATGTTAGCTTCGACTACGGTCAGGTGAAGAGCCAAGATTGCACATTTTTGACCTGACCACTACCAATGAAATTCCTTGAACTTTGACAAATACTTTTTCTCCCCCCCCCCCACTACAAAGTTCCATGTATCCACGTCATTCATCAATGTTAGTTCCGACTATGGTCAGTTGAAGAGCCAAGATTGCAAATTTTTGACCTGACCACTACCAATGAAATTCCTTGAACTTTGACAAATACTCCCCCCCCACTACAAAGTTCCATGTATTCACGCCATTCATCAATGTTAGTTCCGACTACGGTCAGTTGAAGAGCCAAAATTGCGCATTTTGACCTGACCACTACCAATGAAATTCCTTGAACTTTGACAATACTTCCCCCCCCCCACTACAAAGTTCTATGTGTTCACGTCATTCATTAATATTAGTTTCGACTACGGTCAGGTAAAGAGCCAAGATTGCACATTTTTGACCTGACCACTACCAGTCAAATTCCTTGAACTTTGACAAATACTCCCCCCCCACTACAAAGTTCCATGTATTCACGTCAATCATTAATGTTAGTTTCGACTACGGTCAGGTGAAGAGCGAAGATTGCACATTTTTGACCTGACCACTACCAATGAAATTCCTTGAACTTTGACAAATACTTCCCTCCCCACTACAAAGTTCCATGTATTCACGCCATTCATTAATGTTAGTTCCGACTACGGTCAGGTGAAGAGTCAAGATTGCACATTTTTGACCTGACCACTACCAATAAAACTCCCTGGATTTTGATAATTACTTTTCGTCCCTCCCACTACAAAGTTCCGTGTTTTCACGACATTCATCAATGTTAATTCTGGCTATGGTCAGTTGAAGAGCCAAGACGCACATTTTTGACCTGACCTCTACCAATGAAATCCCCTGGATTTTGAGATACACAGAGAATTTCTTCTCAGAATTGCAGGGGCTCTAGTCAAAGTTCAGACAATACCGCTAAATGTAAATCCCTTTTTTTTTTTTTTGACTGGAAGTTCAAAGGCTGCAGATGAATTCACTCTTTAAGAGTAATTTTTTCATGGGTGTTAGTAAACTTTGGGACGTTGACCTAAGTTATTCGAAGAACAAATTTAGCTTTAAAATTCCTTCTATTAGCCCATGGTATATTAAGATATTCTTTAATATTGGAATGTAAAACTGATTATATTTTGGAGATGACCGTAAAATACTGAATATAATGCTTTTGTTCTAAAAAAAGAGTTAAGTATGTAGCATGTATTTATGATACTCCTATAGCTACTGTCATTCGATTGTACAAGAGATTCATGTCCCTTCTTGCACAACTTGAGCCTGGTACACAAATTTATAGCATTCCTTCGGTTATTGATCTTGTTGAGGGCTACCACCAGTTTTTTTTTCCAGGCACATCTGAGATCGCTGACAACTATTTACCTATTCTAGTAATGTTTTCTCTAGTGACACTTTTTTGCTGTAAGGACTTTACTCATTCCCTTAGCAGACACAAATTAAGAATTATAAAGATCGCCATATAAAGTTTCAGATTAAGTATTTTAAAATCAAAGTTTCTCATCGCAAATTTTACGCATAAAAGCTCGGATTAAAATTTAATTTTATTTTTTTCAGTTTCAGGTCAATTTTGTCGCGCGAAAATAATTTACAATTACGTCTCATTATCTACTTGCAAAAACAAACGGCGAAACATTAACCTTTTGATGATATCACAAATTTTACTGACTAAATTGCTTATTTTCTGTGATTACAACGAGCAATACAAAAACAGAAGTGCTTTTAATAATAACCAACTTGTAGAATATAAAGAATCATCGATATTTCAACAATGAAGAAGATGCGCATTAGAGCTGCGTGCTTTCTGGACTTGGGTCGTGTCGTTAAATTTGGGAAGTCGAATTGGTAACAAGTCAAGAGCAAGTTCAAGCCAAATACCTCAGGTACTGATGAAAACTCTCCTGAAAAAAAAAGTTCGCAAGTGTTTAATTGATTGAGATACCAAGTATGATTTAATGAAATTTTTACAAAATGGAGGAACAAGGATGGTACACTGATTCAGGAAGAATAACTACTATTCAGATTCAACACGATTTAACTTGCAACTATGAAAACAAATTTTTGAGAATTAAAAAAAAGAACCTGAAACTCCTCAAATGTGACGCTAAATAAAAAAGTATCTTATTAAAGAATGGACGATAACAGCCCTTCCATCACGGAATATACAGCAGTGATGTGTCTTTTTTTGCCAGTGTTTGCGGGCCTCTGGAAGATCGCAAAGAGACGGTTCAACAACCTATTTGAATGACTACGTGTTTTTTACAAGTCGGCCATAATATGATTAGAGTCGAGTGTACTACGGCACTAAAAATGGAAAGTCTCAAGTGCCGCTTCTCGCTAATAGCAGTCGAGGGTTGGATGACTCTCCTCTCTCTTTTCGGGCATGAGTCTTCCCTGCGAAGGCCAGTCAAGAGATAGTGAATGAGGCTCTTTGGATGGGTGAGAGCAATGGTGGACGTCTTGACTACCAAGAAAAGTTCCTCACGAAAGGGAAAAAAGCAATAGAAAGCAGTTTCTCAAAATGCCGAGCCCTGGAGCATCTGTAGCACAGTGGCCATTGGTTCTATATACATTTTAGGGGTAAGGATTCGGAGGTTTTTGGCGCCTGAGCCTCGACTAGGTTATGTAATCCACCAAGAAGAATATTAAGTACGACAAGAAAATTAATAACAATGATAGACCAATCGAGGTATTATAGATAGATAGATAGATAGATAAGTGTATTTCAAAAACCCGTGGGCCATATACACACAAAATATAAATAAATAACAAACAAGCAAGGAAATATTCAATTTTGAACTCAGAGAGAAGAGAACCTGCAGGCTATAGGTTTTAAAAAATCTAGTTGGCTGCAGGCCATAGACCTTTTCATAAGTTCGCCCTTTTTTATGGCACTTGGTATTAACAAAGTGACATATAGCAATCGCAAATTCTGTCGGTCTGTCTGTCTGTCGGTCCCGGTTTTGCTACTTTAGGTACTTCCAGGTAAGCTAGGACGATGAAATTTGGCAGGCATATCAGGGACCGGATCAGGTTAAATTAGAAATAGTCATTTTCTCGATTTGACCTGGGGGTCATTATTGAAGTATTTTTAACTTACGAACGGTTGATTAGATCTTAATGAAATTTGATGTTTGGAAGGATATCGTGTTTCAGAGCTCTTCTTTTAAATCCCAACCGGATCTGGTGATATTGGGGGGGGGGGAGTTGGGAGGGGGAAACCTAAAATCTTGGAAAACACTTAGAGTAGAAGGATCGGGATGAAACTTGGTGGGAAAAATAAGCACAAGTCCTAGATACATGATTGACATAACCGGAACGGATTCGCTCTCTTTGGGGTAGTTGGGGGGGGGGGTTAATCCTGAAAAATTAGAAAAAATGAAGTATTTTTAACTTACGAACGGGTGACGGATCTCAATGAAATTTGATATTTAGAAGAATATTGTGTCTCAAAGCTCTTACTTTAAATCCGACCGGATCTGGTGACATTGGGAGGAGTTTGGGGTGGGGGAACCTAAAATCATGGAAAACGCTTAGATTGGAGGGATCGGGATGAAACAAGGTTGGAAAGATAAGCAAAAATCTTAGATACGTTATTTACGTAATTGGAACGGATCCGCTCTATTGGGGGGGGGGGGTTAATTCTGAAAAATTAGAAAAAATGACGTATTTTCAACTTACGAAGGAATGATCGGATCTTCATGAACCTTCATATTAGAAGGACCTCGTAACTCAGATCTCTTATTTTAAATCTCAAGCGGATCCAGCGTCACTGATGGGGCAGTTGGGGGGGGGATAAGAAATCTTAGAAAAAACTTAAAGCGGAGGGATAAGGATGAAACTGGACAGGAATAATAAAAACCTGTCTAAGATACATGACTGACATAACCAAACTGGATCTGCTCTCTTTGGTGGAGTTGGGGGGGGGGTAATTTTGAAAATTGAGGTATTTGTGATTTACGAAAGAGTGACATGATCTTAATGAAATTTGATGTTTAGAAGGATCTTGAGCTTTAAAGCTCTAATTTCAAATTCTGACCAGATCCTTTGACATAGGGGGGAGTTGGAGGGGGAAACCGGAATTCTTGGAAAACGTGAAAATTGGGGTATTTTTATTTTACGAATAGGTGATCGGATCTTAATGAAATTTGATATTTAGAAGGAATTCATGTCTCGGAGCTCTTATTTCAAATCCCGACCAGATCTTTTGACATTGGGGGGAGTTGGAGGGGGAAATCTTGTAAAACACTTGGAGGAATCGGGATAAAGCTTGGTGGATAGACTAAGCAAATGTCTTTGATACGTGATTGACTTAACCGTACTGGATTCGCTCTCTTTGGGGGAGTTGGGGGGAGGGGTTCAGTGATTTGGCGAGTTTGGTGCTTCTGGACGTGCTAGGACGATGAAAATTGGTAGGCGTGTCAGGGAGCTGCACAAATTCACTTGATAAAGTCGTTTTCTCAGATTCGACCATCTGGGGGGTTAAAGGGAGAGGAAAAATTAGAAAAAATTAGGTATTTATAACTTACGAGTGGATGACCGGATCTTAATGAGTTTTGATGTTGAGAAGGACATCGTGACTCAGAGCTCTTATTATAAATCCTGACCGGCATTAAGCCTCTGATTTTCCTTTTCAATCAATCTATTGATTCATAGAATTTTGTTAGAGCTCATACCATAAGAGCTCTTAGCTCTTCTTGCCTCGTCACAAGTGCCATATGAGCTCTTAGCTCTTGTTTAACTTACGTGAATTATTAAAAGAAACCGTAATTTGTTGTGCTCTAGAATTTGAAAATAATGCTAGGCCCTGGTGTCGGTGGTAGAGACACTGGTCGATTTTGCTGGGACTGGAGGAGCCTGATGCGTCAAATAGTATATTTTTATGCAAAAATAATATAACTCATTGCGAGTATCAAGATTAATACAGAAGAGGAGGTGATGGGAGGTAAGCTTGAATGGTGAAACTGAGCGGAAGTAACTCCCCGCTTTCTGCAGTGAAATATTGCCTTAGCAGACTATAGGATTCAGTTCATATGTTTACCCTCATGAGAGGTAGAAAAGTGGGCAGGGGGCATCGTAAGGTTCGTAAGGATGAGCCCCAAGAGGAGGAAACAAGTGTTACAGGTCTTTCGTTTTATCAACATTAAAATGGAAATATTAGGTTTTATCATATATATATAATATATATATATATATATATATATATATATATATATATATATATATATATATATATATATATATATATATATATATATATATATATATATATATATATTATATATATATATATATATATATATATATATATATATATATATATATATATATATATATATATATATATACATATATATATAATATATATATATATATATTATATGTATATATATATTATATATATATATATATATAATATATATAATATATATATATAATATATACAATATATATATATATATATATATATATATATATATATATATATATATATATATATATACTTATACTTATTGACGACATGACAGGCAGTCATGTCGTCAATAAGTATAAGTCGTCATTTACCAAACAATAGAAAAAATAATAAAGACAAATAATTCAGAGGCAACAACCCAACACAAGGGCTCATCAGGAGAATACACTTGCCTATAGGGTTTCGCCACTTTAAATTCTCTACCCAGCAAAGTGTTGTGGCTACCACAGAATACCCATTGCATCCCCGTGTCAGGTATCACCCCCAAAATACATGCCTATGAAAAAAATTCAAATGTAAAACAACCAAGTAACACCAAAACAAGCTTATCCTGTTAATATATCCCTCTTTTTAGCAACAATAGGAAAACTAAATATGATAAATTTTACCAAATCACAAATATTAACACAATGCAAAAAAATTGAATGAACTAAACAATTATAGAATTCATCGTCACCATGTGGCTATTTTTTAAATAAATCAGCTCTATTAGAAACACAATTCAAAATAAATGGCGCTACATCATCATTTGTCAAACCTCCGAAATTAGATGAAAATTTCTTTAAGTATTTCCAGATAATTCTTTTGATATTTATTTAAAAGTTCGTTATAATGAAAACTAAATTCTTTAAATTGCCAAGTTAATTTATTTGCAGAAAAACCTCTTGATATCAATTTTTGGCTTAAGATTTTACATCTATTTTTAAAATCAATATAATTACTACAAATCCTTGCATAACGAAGTAACTGTGAGAAAAACGCCGAATACGTGATATTTGAGTGTATATTACTTTCAGGGAATGGGAAACTAATCACTTCAAAATCAAAATCATCCGCTTTATTATACATTTTAAAACCTAATTTATTATTATCACAAATATTAATATTTAAATCTAAGAAATGATCTTCATGACCAGCGCCATGACTAGGTTCAAGAGTAAGCTCTGATGGATATATATTTTTAGAAATATCAATAAAATCCTTACAATTTAAGACCAAAATATCATCTAAATATCTTTTATTATTTGACAAAACGTGTTTTAAATTATTTGGATTATTCTTATCCATCATATATTTATATTCTAGTTGACTTTAAAACAAGTCAGCTATAAATGGGCTGGCATTCCCCCCCCATGGGAATTCCCACGATTTGCTTATACAAATCACCACCAAATCTTATATAAGTATTGTATAAAACAAATTCTAATAACTCAAAAATCATATCCAAGCTGTAACATCTCAAGTTAACAGTGGTATTAAAGCAATTTGTCCATATAGCTTTTTTATTATAAGTGTCTATTTTTAAGAACCTTTTACTAGATAAGAGTAAACATTTCTTGATAACAGTTTTTAAATTA
Source organism: Artemia franciscana (assembly GCF_032884065.1). Taxonomy (NCBI): domain Eukaryota; kingdom Metazoa; phylum Arthropoda; class Branchiopoda; order Anostraca; family Artemiidae; genus Artemia; species Artemia franciscana. Next base: position 37,248,334 of record NC_088864.1, on the reverse strand, counting down.
TCTAACACTACATTAAGTGGTAAATTAGTATACATTGTCGCAAAATCGAAAAACTCAATTCTTTTAGCTGAAACCATTGTTAAAGAATCTATCATCTGCAGTGAATTATTAAGACTCCAATATGGATTAAAATTCGAAAACTTTTTAATACCAGAACAATAGGTTTTAAGTTTATTTACAATTTCCTTTAAAATTAAAGAGAGGTCAGTAGCAGCAATGCGGGTTAGACATTTAGCTGCTCCAGCAATAAACCGTGGTTTAGGGGGATTCTTATGAAATTTTACAGTCCAATATAGGAAAGGGAACTTTTTATCATATATATATATATATATATATATATAAATAATAATAATAATAAATATATTGGAAAAACCCGTCACAATTGAACAAAAGACGGATAAAAAACAAAAGAGAAGAAAACGCACATACAAAACACAACGAAACTTCTTGAAATGAAAATAATCACGAAGGAACTATAATACAACTATGTAAGAATGGCGGTCCACTGGTGGTTACTCGCTTCTACTCTATCACGGTACTTTTCAAGACACGCTTCCACCGCAGTAAATGGGTCAGGTACTGAATACCGCCTCGTTAGGTAAGAATTACTTGTTCTTAATGGCATCTCAAGTAGGAACTTGAGGTACCTGAAGAATATTCTTCTTATAGTTACTTTATTCGAATTTGTAAGTAACTTCCAGAACGGCGAAACGTAAAGAACATGGGGTAAGGCAACAGCAACAAATATTTGTGCACGCAGCGACCTATTTAGATTACGCTTGGAGGAAACCGAAGCTCCATAAGCTGACCTGATCTTCTTCTCGATGTGCTTTACAAGCAGTGCTCGTGTATGCTGAAGAGTTTCACCGATCGGCAGACCCAGGTATACAATTGACTTAGAGGGCATGACCACCTGTGACCCTAGTTGGATTTCGGGTTGAGAGGCATTCCAGTTAAATAACAGTACTTCACATTTTGTCACATTAAAACTCAACCCAATTTCATCATACTCCATCTCCAAAATTTTAAAGTTAGATTCCAAAGAAGACAAAATTCTTGAAAAGTTTAGAAGGTCATCTGCAAACCCAACTAGGGACACGTCAATGCCTTTAAAAATACAGCAAGGGGCCACTTTTGACTGGGCCGTCGATATGCTGTTGTTGAACAGATCAGGTGATGATACGGCTCCCTGTTTTATACCTTTCTTCACCACAGCAAACCTACGACTTAATTTACCTGACAGTTTAATACGGACCTTGAGCCTACTATACATGTCGTTCAAGGGTTTGACAATAGCACGGTCAACTCCGGACTTTCTCAGCTCAACCATATTCTGAGAATGGATACCCGAATCAAAAGCCCGCTGTACATCATATTCACCTATAGCTAGGCTTTCTTTCGAAATGTGGGCATCCAGTAGAACATTTGCAGCTACATGCAAGGCATGGGCACATCCTAAGCCAGCTTGGAATCCAAACTGGTGGGGAGGCACTTTACAACTAGCTTTAATGTCCGAAATTATGAGCTTTTCAAATAGCTTGCAAAACACAGATGATACAGTAATGGGTCTGTATGACGATGGTTCATGAGCAGGTTTACCCTTTTTCAAAACTGGAGTGATCACACCTAAACAGAAAATGTCCGGTACAATACCATGTGTTAGTATAATTTGGTAAGCTATTGCTAAATGCTCCGATAGAACTGGACCACCATTCAGTAGGTGTAGAGCACAGATTTGGTCGGCACCGGCGGATAATTTCTTCTTTAATTTTTGACAAAGGTGGGTTATTTTCGCACTAGAAATCACGAGGTAATTATGCTCTTTCGTCATAAGCTGATCGAGCTCTTCGCTAAACTTTTTATTTTTCACTTCATCTGGTGGGGAGAATTCAGCAGCAAAATAATCTACCCATATTTCCTCATCTATATCACTAGCATTTTGTCCCGTACTTTCTACAGGCCTGGCACGGAGCTTCCAGACCAAATTAGGGTTTTCAATGATTTTTGAAACTGTTTCCCGTTTGAGGCTACTACGATGTTTTCGTAGCTCTTTCGCGAACCGCCGTTTTGTATAAACCCGCAATTCATTGACTACCCCGCTTTTTGGCCGGTCGCACTCGTGCCAAACCCCCAGCCAGAACTTGGCAGCTGCTCTTGCCTTCACAAGCTCACTGTTAGAGGCCCATCCTTTCACTCGCGACCCACGTCGGACGCTACGTAATGGGACAGCAACCCTTTCAGCTACTCTCAAGGAGTGGCAAATTTCGTAGAAATACATGTTCAGTTGCAGGCGTATCTCGCTTTCCGTTAGGTCACAATCCCACTGTAGGAGGTGGAAAGGCACTTTAATTTTCTTCAAAATTTGTTCACAATTGAGCTGGAACTGCTCACGGACTACTTTTTTCCAATCACGTGCTGGCTCAGGCTTGGTTTTTGGAGCACACTGGGGACTGACGGCTGGTATTGCAAAAGAGAGAGGTAAATGATCCGAATAGGCACCGTCAGATCCAACCGAGACTGACTCTAGGTCCAGTTTGTAAGTTACTACATGATCAAGATTTGAGACGGTTTTTGCGGTACTGATATAGGAATAGCACTTATCCTTCTTAGCAACTTTAAATCCGCTTGGTAAGGCGTTCAGCAATAGTACAGCCCGAGGGCAGGAATGATCGTCGAGATTGCAGTTAAAGTCACCAAGAATTATAACAGGGCATGATTTCTGGACTAAACTGAGGAGGCACTTTCCGAGCTTCTGGCATGCTTTTGCAAACTTCTTTTCTGAAGCGATGTCATTGTAATTGGTTGGTAAATAAACATTTACGAAAAACACGCCATGCATTTTGGCAGCTTGGAACCATTCATTCTGCTCGACACACACGGGGGGCCCCGAGTTAGAGCGCGTGATTATGGCTAGGCCACCAGAGGGACGACCCCGAGTCCCAGATCTTCGCGCAGGTTGAACGAGGTAATGCATATCCGAGGAAAACTTTAGAAGGTTTACACTATCATCGGTCAGAAAGTGTTCCTGTATGCAAATACAGTTATATTCTTTAGAAAGGTCAGTTAGAAGGGGGATTCTGTCCAACACTTTACCGTTCATATTCCAGCAGAATATTCGATTTTCCATTTACGTGCTAGTGTTAGGCTGGGCTTTGTTAAAGGGACAAGCAGCATGGTAGCAAGAGTGTCTACTAGAGCCGCAGTTTAGGCATTTTTGCAGATTACTACATGGGTTGTCCTTACTAGAGCTGTGACCATCGCCACCGCAGCGCGAACACCTTTCTGGTTGTGAACAGTCAGCTGCTAAATGACCAACAGCATGGCACTTGAAACACCTCCTCGGTAGAAAGCGGAACTCTTCAATCCTGAACAGTTCTAAACAAATCTTCAGCGGGTTCGCGATAGCGTTTTCAAGTGTTTGTCGACTTGCATAGAATAACTTGAACGCTCTCGTAGATCCGCATTGCGCCACTTTGTCGCAACCAGCAATTTGACAGAGTTCACTCTCGCTAACTGAAGAGGGTACTCTTTTCATGATACCGACAAACTGGGGAACTTTGACTTTAGTGGTTATGTTCTTCCTTTTCATTGCTTCTGCAAGTTGGGTAGCGGCATCTCGAGACTGGACAAGAATCTTCCATTCATCGTTGCTACGTTTCAGAGTAAGAGAATCGGAGCTTACGTCGCTAGGGCAAACCTTTGCAAAGAAGTCTTTCCGGGATTGTGGGGACGTTAACTCAGGCGGCATATCGTTTGCTTTCACAACCACCGAGTAAAGTGGCTTTGATGGCGGATTCGCTGCTGAACGGGGAGTGGGTGAGCCCTGGGAAATAGCGTCGCTTATGGTAGTACATTGCTGCGATACCCCGGCGAGCTGCTGAGCACACTGTTCAGATGCAAGTTTGATCTTATCCGCGATAGCCCCTAATCCGGCATCAAACTTTCGACACATCTCGTTTACTTTTATTCTCACGCAGGCACTGACTTCATCAGGGCAGGTGGGCACTTCCTGCGGATCAAAAATTACGAAAGTAGGCAAGGGCTTTTTCTCTTTAGCGCAAAGGGCTAGGATTTTCGCCATTTCCATCACGTTATCAGAATCGTTTGCCGTTTTCCGATAGACGTAATCATAACCAATCTCATTGGCAAGCGTTATAAGTTTCTCCTTCGCACTAAGAATTTCAGCATGATCAAAGAACTCCACAGCTCGCTTAACAATGCTTTCAATTTTGTTCCCCGCTTGCATGGATCGCGTGAGAAAGTTCAGTACAGCATTGCGTACGAGAGTCCCCATCGCTTACGTCACAGCATTCAACGCAATTTTCGGATAGCGTACACAAGTATAAGGGAAGCGTCGGGACCTGCTCACCTATTCCCCGCAATTTAAGGGTAACTAAATACCAGCAGGTACGTACGGCTCTTGCGGCAGGCACCCGCCCCTCTTCTGCTTACAACCTGTGTACGTTTACCTATCGGGAATATTATTTCGCGGCTCGCTTTGCATGGAAAATTCTTCAAAAGAATTTGATTTTAGATCCAGATAATTCTTCAGACAACCAATCCTCACTCGACAGCCGATGAAATTCAGCAGAGTAACCTTGACTAGACTGAAGCCTATGCTGAAGTCATTTACTATCTAAATCTCTTGACAGAGGTCTTGTAAGTTTAGCCTAATTAGACAAACACATTTAAATCACACAATCTTCAATTCTCTGGTCTGTTGGTGGCTTTTTGACGAAATTTCACTGGACTTTGAATATGATAACCAAACTTTCCAAACGTTTTCGGCTGCCGACTTTTTGGCTGATTTTTCAAATTCGCCCAAAAGAAATTATATTGGCAACTTCGGAGCGGCAACAGCGACAAAAAAAAAAAGTCGAAATCAGGACACGTTGAAATCTCTAGGGAATTACACTTATATATCACCAACTAGAAACAAATCAAACACAATAAAAATCCAAGGTAAGTAAGTATAGTATAACACTTTAGGGTCTATTAATAAGGAAAATAACACACTAGGTATGGAAAAATGTCTTTGACTCACTATTTGAGGCAATAATCCACAATTAGAAATTCGTAAATAACACATGGGTTTGTTGACGAATATATATATATATATATATATATATATATATATATATATATATATATATATATATATATATATATATATATATATATATATATATTGGAATCATTGAAAATCATGGAAAATTTTATGATGATTTACGATTTATGATCTTCATTAAGTCTAAAGTTTTCCAATTAAAGTAGCGAGACTGAGAAACTTCGCTCCGTTTACGAAAAAGGGCGAAACACTCCAAAAGGCACAGTGATTTAGATGAAAATTATACCATCGAATTCAGTATATCAGATAAATCTATTGTAGCGATTTTAAGCCCCTATCTACAAAAATGGGAAATTTTGTATTTTCCTAAGAAGGATAATAACGGTTTCGTTTTTTTTTACTTTTTAATTGTTTTTCCTCAGGAATGATCGCATTCAATGGTCCTAGAGTATCAAGAGAAGGATTTTTAGAAAAGACATCGAAAGTTCTATCGCCTTTATAAGTAGCATAAGGCTCTGCATCAGTAAAATGGCCAAAATGACAGTTTTGGCCCAGAAGGTGACAAAAAGCAATCGAGTAAAAAATTCTGAGATAACCACCCAATTTATAGGTTTCATAGAACTGTATGACAAACTTCTAAGAGCTGTATGACTATATGACATATCGACTATATGGATCAGTGGCTCTCAACCGGGGTCCATATGGACCCTAGGGGTCCATGTAATATTTCCGGGGGTCCACAGGTAAAACACAACAAATTGGGGGTCCACAATGATAATTTGGGGGTCCATGAAGCAAACAAACTCAGAGCGCTCTTTATTTTTAAGAATTCAATTTCTTCTGTAATTTACATTATTTTGAATCGGTTTAGTGACCTACTCGGAATCGGAATGGAATGTTGCCGAAATAGAATTATCTTTGCAAAAGCCCCTCATCGAATTACAAAGTGATGAAATAATGCGTGCAAAATTCAAAGATGGAAAGTACAATATGGAAAACAAATGATGTTGCTACAAAGTACCCTTTGCTCTGGGATAAAGCGCAGTTCTACGTTATTGTTTTTCCTACATCTTTCTTGTTGAAGCGGGATTTAGTCGTGTTTCTCAATTTTTATCGAAAGCTCGCAATAGACTTGACATTGTGAAAAGGGGTGATCTTCGACTATCATTAACATCAATAGAACCAAATATAAAGAAGCTTGGCGAGAAGCATCAACCACAGGAATCTCATTGAATAAACATGCCTTTTCCTTTTTTTTAATCACACACTTAATTTCAACTGCTTTTTTTTATCCAATTTACATAAATAATGTTGGAGTGAATTAAACTTCCTGAGGAGCTCTACTCTCCATGAGCTTTAGTTGCTTGCCAATCGAAGAAACTTGTAGAAACTTGTAATATTGTAGTTATTATCACAATAATAGCAATAATAATTATAATAATTATTATTATATTAGAATATTTTATTTGTATTAAATTAGTTTTCATTTAAAAATAAAGCGTAATCGTATGCTATTTGTTCGATAATTAAAACCTTAAAATTTATTTTAGTGAAGAATAAAGAATTGTTCTTATATCCAATAGCTATGAACGGGCCCACCAAGATAAAAAGAGGGGAAAAGGGATCCATGGGGAAAAAGGTTGATAAACACTGATATAGGTAAAACTATGCGTCGAAAATTTTTTTAATAAAAGTTCTGCTAGGAGCTTTTTTCGCCGAGATGTAAATAATAGTATTCCATTTTCCTATTTAAAAACAATAATTAATAGCTCCTTGATTTTTGGGGGTGTTGTCCCCCCCTACTGTCTTTGATAGAAACGCCACTTTAAAGAAAAAAAAATATTCAAGAATTTGTCACGAAAACCAAGAAAATGATGAGCCTAAAACTAGCTTTGATATCAGTAAAATTTGTAAAATATGGAGGGATACATCTTTGGGGGGATGTTGATCATTCCTGAGGCAATATGTTATGGATATTAAACTTAAAATTCATAAGTAGGGGTTGAAGGAGAGGGTAGTAACCCTCTTTCCCATTCAAGAGATCCTTGGATGAAATAGCTCGTATTGACAAACTGTAAGTAAAGAGCGATCTATGCCAACAGAGGTCTTTAGTAAAGTATATGCAGGAATAAAATCAATTATTCAGAATGATTCTTAACAAGCAAAAGCATTAATTTTGATGTTGCTCGATTAAAAACTATTAGTATATGGACATTTCAATAATTTTGATTTGCTTCCCCTTAGATATTGATATTTTTCGTGGATTGACGTCATTAGAAGCAATTACACTAATTGAGCTTTTTTTGAAGCCTTGCTTTGCAAAGTGAAACCTTAATTCAAGGAATCGGACCTGAGGAGGCAGTAGCCCTTTTTCAAATTAAGGGTAACCCTGGGAAAACGAACCATAGCCCAAAGTAGCCGAAAATTTAAATACATATTTAAAAAAAACAACAACAAAAACTTTGAAATGAGGAAGAATCGTCACTTTAAGTTGAATCAGGAAGGACAACTATTGTTTCGATTAATCTTAATCATAAAAACTCGTTAGAAAAACAAATTTATGAGAAATTCAAAAAATAGCCTCAAGCCCCCCAAAAATGATGCCAGATGAAAGTTAAAACTGCACCTATGGAATCAAAATAATTCAACTGAAAGTAAAAAGCAACATTATGACTTAAAACGAACATAATTATTCTGTATTTTTATATATAGAGACATGAGAAGGGCTGCCCTAGTAAAGTTCAGTCGTTACGCTAGTGTTGTAGTGGTAGCTGCAAAATAGTAAAGAGGGAACCGCGGCGCAGAGGAACCAAAAATAAAAAAAAAAAAAACACATTAAAAAAAAATTCAGAAGAATAACTTTTTAAACACAGAGGCCTTTGGATGGGAACAAGAAGAATTTTTAGAGTACAATAAAACTTTTGCTTAAGAGCGGAAATTTAGAATAGGATGGCCATCCTTAAATGTGGAGCCAATAATTTTATATTAAAACTCCAATTTCAAACGGTTTTCTTTAGCATGAAAAGAGGACATAATACACTTTTTTGGGGCAAAAAGAAATTTTTAAGGTTACTTGCTCCAGCCAAGTAGCTTTTCAAGATAGTTACAGGGTTCTGGCTCTCTGAAAACATCATTTCTCCTACTTCATATGTTTGGGAAATACTCGGAAAGCCTCCTTTATGAACAGCTGATGGCTGATTTGTTTCGATAAACCTGAAACTTAACTACCTTCTAAAATTTGCGTCCATAGCTTAATATTTTTCGAAATTAAAATCGTAAAGTTGCTTTCTCATCTAAGCTCTTTTTGGGATTTACTTCCTTCTTACGATTACTAAAATAAAAGATACGTATCTTTTATGGCCTCAAATTCTTCTTCAATATTAACAGATAATGCAGGCTACTCAGCAATTTCTACTGCCATTCCAAATATTACGACATCTCTCACTTTTCCGAATTTATCACCCAGCAAATTCCCGGAACAAAGTTAAAATATAGCCTCGAGGAGCTCATTTCTCCTAAATATTTTTGCCTCTAACGGTTTTCCCTATAGGAGATTGAGGTAATCAAGTTATACTTTATGGGTCTCTCCTCAGTTTTTTTTTTTTTTTACATTTTAACGCAAAGCAAATATTTTACCGAGGTCAGCCAATGGATTAAGGCAAAATAACGATGAAGAAAAAACAGAAAGAAGAGGAAACAGAGCTGTGACATTTTATCAGTCCGGTAAACCAAGGCCTTAAAATTCAAGAACAACATAAATATAAATATGTTAGTAAACAGAATTTTTCGTAAGATTCAGACCTAAACACGAAAACAAAGAATAAAGGACAAAGGGAAAAGGAAAGAAGAATCGCAGAACTAAGCAAGAAATAATAGGCCAACTATACGTAAATATAAATTTATATTACAAAATTGTAAAAAAATTAAATTTAGGGCAGAACCCCACCTAAAACCCGAATGAAGAGTTCAGCAGAAAAAGAATACATTAGTAGTAGTGATTATAGCAATATGCCTACGCGAACCTCTTAACATAACCGTACTAGCACAAAATTTGGGTGAATGACCTACATATTCCTGTCAAGACTTGATTAGTATATAATCGATCACAGAATAAGAGGAATGACCAGTTCTTATCATCAGTTTTGATCAGTTCATGACAATGATATGAATAAATTTCTCATTTTGGGTTGTATGAAACTAGTCTTGACTAGCGCTTGGATAAGTAAATCCGACACATTTTATTATACAAACCAAATTTTAGTGAATCAAAAAGCGAAAAATCTGCTACCCCTAACACTCTTATGATACACGCTTCGGTATAGTAAATCAGCGAAATTATGTTCCAAAATTAATAAATTGCTATAGCATTTTTTTAGAGGGAACTTATGTTCAACCATGTCCCATATCCAGTGTGTGGTTCAAAATGTTCCGTACTCTGTTTTGCATAAAGCCCGATACAGATACGCTTCTTTGAATCAAATATTTGGTTAAAGATGTTTTGAACTCTGTTTTGCAGGAAGCTCGATAAAGATACATTTCTTTGAATCAAATGCGTGGTTCTAAATTTTTTGTGCTCTGTTTTTCAGAAAACTTGATGAAGATACGTTTCTCTGAATTCAATGTGTGGTTCAAAATGTTTTGTAGTCAGTTTTGCACAAAGCTCGATGAAGATAAGTTTCTTTGAATCAAATGTTTGATTATAATAAGAAACATACTTTTGTTTGAATCAAATGTGAGGTTCTAAATGCTTTGTACTCTGTTTTGCACAAAGCTCGACGAAGATACGTTTCTTTGAATCAAATGTTTGATTCAAAAATGTTATGTACTCTGTTTTGCACAAAGCTCCATTAACATACGTTTCTTTGAAGCAAATGTGTGGTTCTAAATGTTTTTTACTTTGTTTTGCACAAAGCTCGATGAAGAAACGCTTTTCTGAATCAAATGTGTGTCGTTCAAAATGTTTTGTACTCGGTTTTCTACAAAGCTCGATGAAGATCCGTTTCTTTGAATCAAATGTTTGTTTCAAAATGTTTTGTACTCTGTTTTGCACAAAGATCGATGAAGAAACGTTTCTTTGAATCAAATGTTTGGTTCAAAAGGTTTTTCATTTAATTTTGCACGAAATCGACGAACATAAGTTCCTTGAATCAAATACGTGGTTCTAAATGTTTTCTACTCTGTTTTTCACAAAGCTCAATGAAGATGCGTATCTCTGAGTCAAATGTGTAGTTCAAAATGCTGTGTTTCGTAGAAAGCTCGCCGAAGATACGTTTCTTTAAATCAAAAGCTTGGTTAAAATTGTTTTGTACTCTGTTGGCCACAAAGCTCAACGAAGATGCTTTTCTTTGAATCAAATGTGCAGTTCAAAATTTTGGGTACACCATTTTGAATAAGGCTCGATGAAAATACGTTCCTTTGAATAAAATATGTGGTTCAAAATGTTTCTTACTCTGTTTTGCACAAAGTGCGATGAAGAAACGTTTCTTTGAATCAAATGTATGGTTCAAAATGTTTTGTACTTCGTTTTGCAAAAAGCTCGACGAATATACGTCTCTTTGATTCAACTGTTTGGGTCAAAATTTTTTGTACTCTGTTTTAATCAAAGCTCGATGAACATACGTTTCTTTGAATCAAAAGCGTGATTCTAAATGTTTTGTGCTCTGTTTTGCACAAAGCTTGCTGAAGATGCGTTTCCTTGAATCAAATGTGTTGTTCAAAATATTTTGTTCTCGGTTTTGCAAAAGGGTCGATGAAGATCCGTTTCTTTGCATCAAATGTCTAGTTCAAAATGGTTTTTACTCTGTTTTGCACAAGGATCGAAGAATATACGTTTCTTTGAATCAAATCTTTGATTATAATAAGAAACATACTTTTGTTTGAATCAAATGTGTGGTTCTAAATGTTTTGTAATCTGTTTTGCACAAAGCACGACGAAGATACGTTTCTTTGAATCAAATTTTTGATTCAAAATGTTTTGTGCTCTGTTTTGCACAAAGCTCCATGAATACACGTTTCTTTGAAGCAAATGCGTGGTTTTAAATATTTTTTACTTTGTTTTGCACAAAGCTCAATGAAGAAACACTTCTCTGAATCAAATTTGTTGTTCAAAATGTTTTGTACTCTGTTTTCCACAAAGCTCGATGAAGATCCGTTTCTTTGAATCAAATGTTTAGTTCAAAATGTTTTGTACTCTGTTTTGCATGTCTCTTTTAATCAAATGCGTGATTCAAAATGTTTCGCATTTAGTTTTGCACAAAGCTCGATGAATATACGTTTTATTTGAATCAAATGTGTTGTTCAAAATGTTCTGTTCTCTGTTTTGCACAAAGCTCGATCAAAAAACGTCTCTTTTAATCAAATGCGTGGTTCAAAATGTTTCGCATTTAGTTTTCCACAAAGCTCGATGAATATACGTTTTATTTGAATCAAATATGTTGTTCAAAATGTTCTGTTCTCTGTTTTGCATAAAGCTCGATGAAGATACGTTTCTTTTAATCAAATTTTTGGTTCAAAATTTTTTGTACTCTGTTTTGCACAAAGATCGATGAAGAAACGTTTCTTTTAATCAAATGCGTGGTTCAAAATGTTTCGCATTTAGTTTTGCACAAAGCTCGATAAATATACATTATATTTGAATCAAATGTGTTGTTCATAATGTTCTGTTCTCTGTTTTGCATACAGCTCGATGAAGATACGTTTCTTTGAATCAAATTTTTGGTTCAAAATTTTTTGTACTCTGTTTTGCACAAAGATCGATGAAGAAACGTTTCTTTTAATCAAATGCGTGGTTCAAAATGTTTCGCATTTAGTTTTGCACAAAGCTCGATGCATATACGTTATATTTGAATCAAATGTGTTGTTCATAATGTTCTGTTCTCTGTTTTGCATAAAGCGCAATGAAGATACCGTTTCTTTGAATCAAATGTTTGGTTCAAAATGTTTTGTACTCTGTTTTGTACAAAGATCGATGAAGAAACGTCTCTCTGAATCAAATGTTTGGCTCAAAATGTTTTTCATT